>NC_092207.1:70561083-70582915 GCF_043381705.1 Parasteatoda tepidariorum
TTTTTTATTTTATCACAAAAAAATAAAATGTATAAAAAACAAAGAAAAGAGTAAGAAAATGAGTATAGTCATAGAAAAAGTTAAAATTATAATATAGTATTTGTCAGCTAAAATAAAACTTTTTGTTTAAGTCATTGTTAACAATTAAAATTTCTCCGAAGCAATTCTAAACCTTAATTTTGTTCAAAATGTCTGTAAAATTAAGGTAGTATTGTTAAGTTGAAACACAATATGTTTAGTTTTGATGTCAGCAACACAATTCAATTTTTCACAGAAACGATTGTTTTCATTATTAAATTCAGTGTCAACAATTCAAATTTTTCTGAGGCAACTCTTAACCTCTAAATATTATTTTTTTATGTACACATTTCTAAATGTCAGTATTCAACCACAAAACAACTTTAAGTCCTCAAATTTAGCATGAAGTTGTAAAATGTAATGAAAGAGGGTCATAGCAATAATGTTAATAGAAGTAAAGTTAGTACTGTAAAATTAAAACAATATTTTTGATCAATGAGCCAAGTTCTTCAAGAAGCAGTTGTAGAGGTAGCTGGATTGAAGTTTTTTTATTTAAAACTTTTTATAGAATTTCTTTAAAAACACAATTGTTAACTTGGGCATTTGGAGATACAACACTTATAGAATTGAAGAATTTGTTACGTCAAGCGCTCAGGTATCATAATTTTGATCTAGTTGCGCTTCTATGTCACTTTGATTTATGTTGCTAAGTTAACTTTCAAAAAATTCTATGGCTGTCAACAACATTTATATTTTTTAAGTTGTTTATTTTTATTTATTTTAGAATTCGTCCTTTTTTTAGCGAAATGTTTTTTAACCTAACAGAATTCTTTGCCGACTGTTCTCTGTATACATGAAGGAAATAAAGTAAATATTTAAGTGTTGTGAAAAGAATCTTATTTAGTTGTTCAAGGTACTTCTTTAAAAATGAAAACTGTTGCCACCAGCGGAAAAGAAATACAGCCAAAATTTGGGAGCCACGTAAGAGAATTATATATATTAGATTATTTTAATTTCTTTAAATGCAATCTTATAAAAAAAGTACAATGCAATTACTACAAAAGCTAACTTATTTGTTTAAATTAAAATTTAAACTCAATATTAAAACTTTTATTTAGTTCCTTGGAAATTTTTACCAAGTTAATTACGTTTGTTATTTACTTTATTTATTTAATTTATCAATACCAAAACAAAAGCCTCGTTATTTAACATTTTAAACAAAAGAAAATATCTTAATCGTTTTCAATACAATGCATAAAGCATTTAATTATAAAATGAAATATTTTCTATCGCTAAAAACATTGTATAATAATGTCACTTAATAAAATTTTAGACTAGTATTTCGAAAATCACTTTTTCAAAAACTAGGTCACAAGATTTTTCTTCGTCTAAAATCTCATTAAACTGTCACTATTTCTCTTTAAGGAGATTAAAGAAAGCCGACATTTGTTATCTTAATTAACGTCAATAACAGGAGCTCTGAATTTGAGCAGTACGTGCTCCAGTATCTATTTTTTCGAATTTATCAACCGTACATTAAAATATAATTTGATCATTTTATTAAATTACAAAACTATTTTGAATTAAGTATTCCTTTAATTTTCCAAGAATTTGTTCTATTAAGTTTCATAAATTAGAGTCGTAGTTAAGAAAAATTTTATCTTTTTAAATTTGTACCATCTCGGATATTTGAACGTTATAATTTTAAACTACTAACTATACTGAATAAACTTAACTACACATTTTATTTCGACACATACAGTGAAATAGTTTTAATGATTTATATTTATGCATGTACATATTTACAATTCCAATTGTATACATTATTTATACTATGTTGATTTCGAGGCATTTTACAGGATTTTTGTTCTTGAAAAATACGATACAATTTTGAGTAATTATATATTACATAGTAGATCGTCTGGGAATGGGGGAAATGATTAGTTGTGACTTAATAATGATAATAATTAACTATGAACGTTATAATTAATGTTAATTAGAAATTTTTCTCAAAGAACTGAATTGTGAAAGACAGCTGCAAAACCAGAGCCAGAGTATTGTATCTGGGAAATATTGATGGTTAAAAAATGAATTAATTTGAATACTATATATTTATTAACTTACAACATTATTAATTCAGAAATTAAACTACTTTTAATTTTGAAATATTTTTTCAATTTTTATTATTTTTATTTGTTATTTATTTATTTAATTATTTTTTTCTCGTAAACTCGAAATGTATTAGATTATAATGATCTTAGAAGAAAGTTGGAATTCTATTTACGTAAAAAAATTCTTACCAAAAGTAATGGTTGTTTATTAGTGCATTCTTTTTTGTGATTTCATTAAAATCTGTATGGTTAAAACTATTGTACTATATGGTAATGGTTATCCAATTAAAAAACCGTAGTTCTGCCAATAGAAAGAAAAGTATAGGTTATTATAATTCACTTGGAGGAGCTCAGGGGATAGAGCGTTCGCCGTCCAATGAGGTGGATCGGGTTCGAATCCCAGCGATAGCTGCTCAATACGAATTCCGCACCCGGCTCCCTTGGACCACAGTGCCGATCTAAAAATAGCCTCAGTGGTAGACGGATCATGGACTAGAGTCCCCTTGCCGTCAGGCTAACCGTGGGAGTTATTCATTGTTCTCTTCTCCATATAACGCAAATGCGGGTTAGCGTTATTGTTCATTTTACTTCCTGCGTATTTCACTATTATGCGTATTTTACTATTATTTTTACGCAATTTGAAAAATTTTTGCATGCAATATTGAAATGCGTTTATCCAAAAATAAGTTCATGCAAGAAATAATTTTTAGTAAATATTTATTAATTTTTATTATTTTACTCAATAACGGTGGAAGAAATTTTGAATTTTTAGGCATACAAATTTTTGAATTTTTAGGTATACAAATTTTTGAATTTTTAGGTATAAAAATTATATTTTGTAAAAAATATAATTTTACAAAATAAAATACAATATTTGAGCAAAATCGGTTGAATAGTTTCTGAAGAATTAAATTTCAAAAAGTCAGATATTTAAAATTCGATTTCTCGGGAACTATTTTTCCTTTTTGTTCGATTCAATTTGCTTAAAAAAATTCCCCAGATGTAACGAAATATGCAAAAAGTAAAACTTACATTAAAAAGTCCAAACTTTGGAGCGCTCTCCTGATCAAACTACTGGGACCATATTTCTCATATTCCCCCCCCCCCATATTTTCGGGATCAGAAATCCGAATATGTCAGAAAAAAAGGTATATTTATTTAGAGAAAGTACTCCTTTTTGTCCGATTTCGTAACTTAAAATATCGTGTGCACTTATTGATTAACATACTTGAGGTCACACTCTCGATATATTAAAATAGTGTCATAAAGTAAGCAGATCCCATCATTAGATCAAAAGTTATTCAGGGGGATCAGTTTTTTATATTGCGCATTGTAAATCCCATTCTCTCGTATCGTTTATCTGAAAAAATACCATAGAAAAGAAAAACTTATTTCTATATCTAACTGAAATTGATAACTTTTAAAACTTTTATTCAATATAAATTTTCTGAGCATGTTTCTTTATGTATAAAATTTCAAAAATAATATGATTACGATATGACAAATAAAGCATATATTAAAAAATTCTCTTTTGCTTACTCTTTTGAAAAAAAAATAAGTATCTTCTATATTCCAGCAACATTCTACATGCAGATTTAATTATAACCAACCATGCATAAAGAGAGACGAAAAGGAACCCATTAAAATTGAATTGTCTTTGCATGAAAATCCAATTAGTTCCCTATTCTAAAAAATTTCCAATAAAAAGTGACAAAAGTGTACTTTAAACTAAAACTTTTCAGTGTATAAGAAGGCATTTCATGATTGTGGCCAACATATTAAATTTGAAATTTTGTTTATTCTGTCCGCGAAGTTTTAAAGTCTCATTATTGAAAACTTCTCGTTTATTTGTTTTTGAGGCATAAGATGATGTAAATTACTTTAAGAGAAATTTAATCTATAATATTTCTTTATTTATGTTCCAAAAGTTTTTTTTTTATTTATGTTCCTGTTTCGTTTGTTCTTTAAGCAAAATATTAAAATATGCAATGAAAGAAGGAAAGAATTGCATTTGTTATTCTTAAAATTATCAATGTTATTATGTTAATGCCATTTTTTGGAGTTATATATTTAAAAATCAGTAAAACTTATTTAGCAGTATATTTCTTGAAGTTTAAACATATATTAAATTCTCTTTTCATATATATTTTTCATACTGATAGCTGTAATAACTTTTGTACAAATAAAAACTATGCTATATTTTATTTAAATTGACTAATTATTGCATAGAAACTATATATTTTCATTTAATTGTCCTAAGGGAAGTGTTTTGACTTTTTTATTCCTTTTATCTATGCCAACTGTTCCAAAAAGTGTTCCACGGAACTCGAGGGTTCCATGAAAGGGTGACAGCGAGTTCGAGAGTTAGGAAGTTGCTGATTTTTTACTTTAAAACAAATAATGTTTTCTAAAACCTTTAATTGCCATTACATAACACCATTTTTACGGATGCGACGGAACTTTTACGGAATTTTTACGGAAATTTGTAACTTAAAAGACAGTCTCAATCAACAAAATGAGCGTGTCATGTCTTGCCAACATTCCCAACAATACATTTGCAAAAGAACGATACCAAAGTACATCGAAAAAGTGAAGGTATGGGGTCCAATTTCCAAAAATTGAAAGCTTCTGCTTCTTTTTATTGATCCAGAAGTTAAAATGAGGTCTGAGTACTACTTGGAACAAATTTTGAAGAAGCATTTGATTGATTCTGGGTGTGGTTTAGTCAGAAGACAATCATATTTCTTTAAACAAGACTCGACGGTTACCCACATATCAAATAATTCCAGGCATGGTACTTAAACAATTTGCCGAATTGCATCAGCACAGAAGAGTAGTCTGCTTCTTCGCCAGACTTAAAGCCACTTGATTATTTTGTGGGAGGAATATTATTTCGAAGAATTAAAGTATGGAAGGATTAACTATCGAAAAATTTTAAAAACATTTGATACAGATTTTGGATCAAGTACCATCACAGAAAACAGTGCTGTACCATCAATTACCATCCCAGAAAGCAGTGCTGTACCATCAATTACCATCACAAAAAACAGTGCTGTATCATCAATTACCATTACAAAAAACAGTGCTGTACCATCAATTACCATCACAAAAAAAAGTGCTTGCTAGCTGTGGAGTTTTTTAATTGTTTCTGTAAATTTATAAATGAAAATGAAGAAAGATTTGAGCTTTCCTGTTCTGATTGAGTCGATTGTCGTATAGAGATATAAAAATTAATAAAAAAATACTTTGGAATATTTTATTTCTTATTACTTAGACTTTACTAAAGGGACTCTTATTTCAGTACAGAATCCAATCTTGTATTACGCATAAAATTTTGATTTTAGACTTGACGTAAAAGTATTTTTAGGAAAAATGTCGTGCTACTAAATCTTATTTATTTCCAAAAGCTTAGCATGGGTAACAAATGAAGAAAAATAGCACATTCTCTTCCAATATCAGTAAAAAATTGTCTTACAACTCAGGTGAAAGTAAATCAGATTGCTTTCTGATCTTTATTGATATTTTACAATGATTTATCTTTTAGTGTGACATTCAACCTGAAAAGATATAAATCACAGTAAAATTCCAATTTCTCTGTCAGATCAGTACTCGAACTAGATAAGAAGATTACGTGGAAGTGAAAAGTTTAACTCATGAAGAATTTGATGATGGTGACAAAAATACGACTTATGTAACATTTTTTTTTCTTTAACGGAAAACTTCATGCAAGTTTTTTTTTTAAATATTGAAAAGGTATTGCTCATAAATATCTATTATTGCTTATTTTTCTCTTCAAAAATATTAAAAATCTTTTTTAGACAAGAAAGTGATTCTGTTGATCCTTTTTGGACCTAACTTACAGAGGTTCTATTACTAATTAATACTTTTTTTCTCGTTTTGTTCAGTTATTTGGTGGCTAAGCCCCACGTTCTCCGTAGCTCACCAACCCCTATGAATGTTTCGCAATATTTTTTTTCCTTCGCATATATGTACTAAAAGAACTCTGTTTTCTAACACTTGTGCCCCACTTTCAGCATCCAAATATTTACCTTATGATTCTATTAAAAGCTGTTGGCCTAATCAATAATTTTTCTAAGTGACGTTATTTTAAAATGACATTTAAATTTAAAAGTATATTTCGTAACAAATTCGGTGAGTTTAGAGCCATAATGTGATACGTTCGCTTGCAAAACGATTAAATATAATTATATTAAATAGAATGTTTGCATTCAACACATTGTTCACGAAGCTGATCATTAATTTCTAAATCATTTAACGAATCTCTTTAACAGTAAACCATAATAGTATATTAATGTAATTAGCAACAAAAAATCACAATCGTAAAGTTGATAATAAGATTAGACATTGATTTAAATAACTGAATCATAATTAAGTATAATGGAGCTATAATAATAAAAAAAAACTATCTAAGCTCTAAATTCTTAATTTAGAAACAATCAAAATCAAAAACGTAATAATAGCAATAAAGGTAAATATCTTTAAATTAGGGATACAAAATTATTCGTAGGAAAACAATACTTTTTTGACCTTTATTAATTTTACGCTGATGACAACCAACCCAATATAGAAATGAAAGTGGAAAAACAGGATTCCACCATGTGTTTTTCCGACCAATAAAAATACCCCAACAACACAAGGACACTGCATCAGACCATTATGTTTTTATGTTATAAAGAGAAATGTGTTATTTTGAAGATAGTGACCAAATTTTAAACTGTAGACATTTTCGAAACATGAAAATTTAAAAAAAAATATTTGCAGCTTAGAAATTTAAAATTTTGTTATTTTGTTCAACACAACACGCATCAATGAATTACAATAAATTAATTTAAAAACACCATTTATTTTTATTAGTGGCTTAATAAATAAGAAAATTGCATTCGAATTCCTTGTAAGTTTAAGTGGAGGGAATATAATCCCTTTTATATGAAAAATTCCTAATGTTAAAGGATAAAAAGCTGTAGGCACCTTAAGTGTCAGTACGTTTGGCCGTAAAATTCAATACATATTTACCATGCAATTTGCTATGAAAGAAACAAAGAAAGTGTATGAAGAATTGCCCTCTTATTCACTGTAAGTTTACATGGAGAGAGTGGCACCCTTATTCTAACCAGAATGAAAATCTTTACGAAAAATTTGAATGCCACAATAAAAAATATGAGTACACAGTGCCAGTATACCGTAAATTCAGCACTTATCCTAGAGTTTACTATAGAAGAAAACAGATAAAGTGTATGAATGAATCTATACGCAGTACAGGGATTCGAACCAGAGAAAATTATTACCAATACAGGGTGTGCCAAGGCTGTACTAAACGTTTGAGGAAACAAGACACGTATTTTCATTCTTTATTTTTATTTTTTTTATAAACGCAAAGGAAGTTTGCACAATTATTAGGTATTTTTGGAGGGCTAAAATGCAGGCCAAAGTTGCTATTTACCTATTTATAACAAAACCATTTACCGTAAGTTGGTTATTTTAGGACATATACCTCTAACCCTCTTATACAGCCAATCAAATTTAAAATGGCAGCCTAAAAGAAATTAACTTTAATTGATACGAATAAGACATTTACCAACCAAAACATGTTTATACTTGAAATAACATGCATTAGTTGTCCCGATACGTCGAGACTGAGTTGTAAAGAAAATATGGCGTCGTAAACAAATACCATTCAGTTTAAAGTCGCTGTCAAAGTTTTGTGTTTTTTACCAATTTTTGGTGTAGGCAGTTACGCCGTGGAAGTATTTCCCGACACTTCACAATTTATGTTGTAACTAAAATAAAATGATCTTTAATTTAATTAAACTTTAGGATAATGGGAAACTTTGCACCAAATACTAATTAAAGATTTACAGAGTTTCTTTTTTTATAGTGTGGAAATTTGATAGTATTGTTCCGCATGTTGCTCCAGCAAATCAATAATATTTTAACAAACACCTTTTTTAATTTGCACCTTTGTCTAATGTCTCTTTTGTCCAATTTGTCTTTGTCTTTTACAAAATATGAATACATGAAAAACTATGGCAGAAACAATATTTTACTCTCTTAAAATGAAAGAGTTATTTCCCCTAGGGGAGAGGGGGGCACATGTGAACAGGGGGCACATGTGAACATGGTATGTTTTACCAATATGATTTGGAATGAAAAATCTCGAAAAATTTTCAATTGATGGCAGTACTACTCCTACCTCTCTGAAAAACTTTCAGAACAATGAGACATTTTGTTGGTCTGTTCTGACAATTTCTTTGTATCAGCTGGTGTTGCATATATTATAATCGCTCGCTTCTCCAAGTGAAANGATGATAATATATTATGTCTTTGTGCTAGAACATTGTGTTCATTGGCGAGCGAGCGCAGCGAGCCATGGTTCACGGCGTGAACCACATAGGATTGCGTAGCAATTCTCGGGGGTTGGCGAGCGTTAGCGAGCAGGGGGCGGAGCCTCCTAGTTAAAAATAATTATCTAACTTTTAAATTCTTAATTTAGTAAATAATCAAAATCAGAAACGTAATAGTAGCAATACAGGCAAATACCTTTAAATTAGGGAGACAAAATTATTCGTAGGAAAACAATACGTTTTTGACCTTTATTAATTTTATGCTGATGACAACCAACCCAATATAGAAATGAAAGTGGAAAAACAGGATTCCACCATGTGTTTTTCCGACCAATAAAAATACCCCAACAACACAAGGACACTGCATCAGACCATTATGTTTTTATGTTATAAAGAGAAATGTGTTATTTTGAAGATAGTGACCAAATTTTAAACTGTAGACATTTTCGAAACATGAAAATTTAAAAAAAAATATTTGCAGCTTAGAAATTTAAAATTTTGTTATTTTGTTCAACACAACACGCATCAATGAATTACAATAAATTAATTTAAAAACACCATTTATTTTTATTAGTGGCTTAATAAATAAGAAAATTGCATTCGAATTCCTTGTAAGTTTAAGTGGAGGGAATATAATCCCTTTTATATGAAAAATTCCTAATGTTAAAGGATAAAAAGCTGTAGGCACCTTAAGTGTCAGTACGTTTGGCCGTAAAATTCAATACATATTTACCATGCAATTTGCTATGAAAGAAACAAAGAAAGTGTATGAAGAATTGCCCTCTTATTCACTGTAAGTTTACATGGAGAGAGTGGCACCCTTATTCTAACCAGAATGAAAATCTTTACGAAAAATTTGAATGCCACAATAAAAAATATGAGTACACAGTGCCAGTATACCGTAAATTCAGCACTTATCCTAGAGTTTACTATAGAAGAAAACAGATAAAGTGTATGAATGAATCTATACGCAGTACAGGGATTCGAACCAGAGAAAATTATTACCAATACAGGGTGTGCCAAGGCTGTACTAAACGTTTGAGGAAATAAGACACCTATTTTCATTCTTTATTTTTTTTTCTTTTATAAACGCAGAGGAAGTTTGCACCATTATTAGGTATTTTTGCAGGGCTAAAATGCAGGCCAAGGATGCTATTTACCTATTTATAACAAAACTATTAACCGTAAGTAGGTTATTTTAGGACATATACCTCTAACCCTCTTATACAGCCAAACAAATTTAAAATGGCAACATAAAAGAAATGAACTTTAATTAATGCAAATTCGACATTTACCAACCTGTTGTTGTTGTTGCTAATTCCGATCTGGTCTGACGGGGTCAGACCAGATCAATGAATCCGTTGATATTGAGAAAATCCGAAACCAGAATGGGAGAGGAATGAATATCGTTCCAGTCCAGCCCTAAACAGATCAAGATGTGCTCAGGTGATGCCTGGTTTTGTTGGCATTTAGGGCAAAGAGGAAAGATCTTTTGATTTGCAGAAAATGTGAGACTTTTCAGGTGTCCACTGGCCAGTCGGGATAGGCAGGTGTTGGTTTGCCTGTCACCAGGGAGGGATAGAGAGAGTCCTGGTCTTTTTGCTTTATACCAGTAGTGAATAGGTGGAAGCAGCCACTTTTGTTTGTTCTGGGCCTTTTGCCTTGCAAAAAGTTCAGGGTATGTAAGCTCTGAGGTGGAGGGGACTGGATGGTCTAGTCCCTTCTGTGCAAGAGTGTCAGATTTACCAACCTAAACAAGTTGATACTTGTATTAGTCGTCCCGATACGTCGAGTGAGTTGTAAAGAAAATATGGCGTCGTAAACAAATACCATTCAGTTTAAAGTGTTTTTTACCAAATTTTGGTGTAGACAGTTACGCCGTGGAAGTATTTCCCGACACTTCACAATTTATGATGTAATTAAAATAAAATGATCTTTAATTTAATTAAACTTTAGGATAATGAGAAACTTTGAACCAAATACTAATTAAAGATTTACAGAGTTTCTTTTTTTTTTAGTGTAGAAATTTGATAGTATTGTTCCGCATGTTGCTCCAGCAAATCAATGATATTTTAGCAAAAAACCTTTTTTTAATTTTCACCTTTGTCTAATGTCTCTTTTGTCTAATTTGTCTTTGTCTTTTGCAAAATGTGAATACATAAAAAATTATGGCAGAAACAATATTTTAGATCTTATTGTCTCTGGCGAGAAACTACCCTTATCAAACAGATATTTTTATCCCACAATTTATAAACTTAAAAAACAATGTTCGCTTCTTAGAGGAAATATTACGTCTTCGAAAAAGGTCTTTCTGAGAAGAAAAAAAAATCAAATCTGACATCTTACAAAATAATGTTACGTTGAAAGTAAGTTTTCTTTTGACACGTTTCCTGCCTTTAAGCTCTTGAAATCATCAGCGAACTAAAAGAAAAAGTGCAAAAACTATAAAACATAATCTTTTTTCCTCACCCTTAGCTGTATTTTGAGACTAATTTTTAAAAAAAACCCTAGGACTCTTGTTTCAGATTTCCAGTTTAAAGCTAGATTCATATAATCCTAGTAAAGTTCAAATACTATTTTAATAATACATTAAGTGGAATTTTCATGGACTATCTTTCACATAATCTTTTTAGAAAGTCTAACAATTAGATTTATTCTACTACTCTTTAACTTTACTAGTCAAAGTACATTCAATTTCATGAATAGTTAAGTGAGTCTAACTACTTTTATTTGATTTGTAAGTTATTAAACGTGGCGCAGCTCAGAAAGATATAAGAAGAAAAAGTTATTATTGGTTGTACTTAAAATGTATGTTAAAATCTATACATCTATTGCCTTTCAGCAATGTGTTTTTTTAACTTAAATTATAAAGTTAAACTTTTTAAATAAGTGTAGAAAAGTGAGTATACGAATCATCGTCATGATATAATTTGCTTGACCGATTACAAAAGTTGTAATAAACTTACTTACTATGCTTCAAAATATGCTTTATTTTAATCTAATCAAATATTTTTAACTATTTAAAAACCTGAGGCATTATATTAAATCAATTTAGTACTCTCTCGTGAAACTAAGTTATAATAATTTGCATTACATTGTGGAAGTGAAAAGAACTATATTTATTATTTTAGGAAATTTAAAAATATTACACTATTATATTTAATAAATGGTATTGTATAAGAATAAATATTTTTTTATCAAATATTAAAAAGAAACATTTCATGAAAATCAAAAAACAAAATTAAATTTAATAAATTGTTTAATAGATTTGAAGCATAAAATATAAAGAATTTAAATTTTTAAAATTGAAATTTTTTTAACACATTTTATTAAAATAAAGATTATTTTTTTTAATTAAATTTTATTTGGCAATATATTTTATAATATTAAGTAAATGTATTTCAAGACTAATGGGTTACTTGGAACTGACGTAATGTGAGTATCTCGATCCTGATTGGTTGTTAAAACGCGGCATTTGCTTACGTCAGCAACTGTCCTTTTCATTCTTTTTCGAGTAAGCCAAACCCTTCAAAGATCAGTTCTCTTAAATGATACCCTCTATATTCTTACATAAAGACTAATTTACAAATATTTCAATTCTTTCATTATATATTTCTTAGAATATAAGCAAACTGATTATACATCGAAGTTGCCAGGTACAAAAACCAATAAATATATCATGGCTACAATACAATACATAACAAAAATAAATATGAGTTTTAAAAAAAATAACGTAGATGCGAAAGAATTATATTTCAATAAACTCAATGTGTGATACGGCACTGTATTTAATTAACTTCAGTTTAATTAATAATCTGACTTAATTAGAGAAACTTTAAGACGCCATTTTGCTTATAAACGATCAGCTGACACTAAAGTATGGGTCACATATGTGGGTATCTGTCGTTTGTACCCAATTGCTGCTTGCAAAATTTATAATTCATATATCTATTTCAAAAATACCCCTTTTTAGAGTAAATACAAGTTTACAATTTCTGTTGAAATGTTTAACATGCAGCATTTTCGGGAATATTTCTTTCTTAAATTCAATTACACGAGCTTAAAATGCGTTCCTTATTTTAGAGTTTCTTCTTTCCAATCATTTCTCCATATATTTATGCAAATTAGATCAACAAAATCTGGAAAATTCGAAATCAAATCTAGACTAGGAAAAATTCTGGAATATTTCAATGTACAACCAAACGATAAACTGTGTTCAAATAATTGAATTTAACTTCAGTTGTAGGAAATAGATGAAAATACAAATCAAAAGAAGAATTTTTTTTAACACCAAATATTTTTTTTTTATAGAATCACTCGGGTTTAATATATTAACAGGGTGCAATTTAATAGCAAAACTTTACTTGAAGAAACAGTCAATTGAATATGCCAGCTAACCCTAAAGTATTCTAAACTACTTGCGTTTTTTAAAACATGTTCATGATTTCGCCGAAAGCAATTTTTACTTATCCATAACACCTAGAAAACAATATAGTCATGAATTAGAGTGCAATTTTGCTCGGAAATATAGTGTTTCTATAAACATGGAAAGAAGATTAGATTAATAAGTCCTTTGTGCATTTTCATAGAACAGATAAATTACATATGATCAAAGTTTTTCTACAAAAAAAAATCCAAATTTCTGCAGTTTCTACCTTTGGTTCAGGATAATATTTAATGTTCTTTTGAGTGTATAGGTTTGTAAATTCGGTAATACTATATTCTGTAGTTCATATGTGGAACAATGGTAACTGACCACTGTCTTTGAATGTAACATTAACTTCCTCTTTCAATGGCATCTGAGATAAAGGAAAAAGGAAAATTCCCGGCTTCTATTTTCATTAACTATTATTACTTAACCATCTATATTTATTCTTTGTCCTGTAGTGCTACGTGTAGGTTGTAGTTATCTTCCAGCTATTGATATCGCTTACATAAACTATTATATACGTGGTGATTCTAAAAAAATGGACAAAATTTTAGGATGTGATAGTACACATCCAAGCAAAGAATTTTTTATCAAAGAATGCATGGTCGAAAACAAAACGCTAAGGTGCTGGCCCATTTGGAAAATTGTTTGATGCAAACGTGAAAGCTCCATTCCTGTTGCGAGTTACTGCGCTGCGTTATTTGTTTCCAAGCTTTCGGCCGCTGCAGGGAAAGTTCGTGATATGCCCTATCTTTTCTTCGCCGTTGTACTGCTTGCATAGCATAGCCGCTGCCTTCCACTGTTTTGAAAACTTATTGTAATCACATGCCATTAAATTTGCTTTTATAACTTAACTTCATCGTTCTTTGTGTGTTTTTGCTTCATATAAGAACATTAACTTTGACGCCCTCGAGCGGTTTTGCGTTTTGGTTTCGACCATGCATTTTTTGATAAAAATTGATTGCTTGAGTGTGTACTATCACTTCCTAAAATTTCGCCCACATTTTTAGAATCACCCTGTATATATATGTTTTTTTTTATTATTTAAGGGGGTAACTGTTGGTTCCAGTGTAGAATCGGAAGCCCCTTGGTTTGGCGTCAAATTTCAATGGCACAATTTTTCTGATACCCCGTTTCTGGTTACCATGCTATTCTTTGACACAGCTTTTGGGTTACTGCAATTTCTGTTTTCTCTTAAGCAATTGGTTCTTGGTTTATTATCTACTGGGAAAATAAAGTTTTTTTGCATCTATCTGTTAATCACTCAATTAAATTCTGTTGATTCCAACACTGGCGCAATACCAATAAAAATGAGATTAATACCAAGAATAGTGTTTATGTGGAGGCTTTGGTACTGAAATCAGACTGTAGGGAAGACTCTCCAAACTTTATGCAATGCTTAAAAGAGTTGGAAACGTCAGACTCCTTTGACGATTACAAAGAGAAATGTTAACGAAGTTCATAGATGAGAGCGATTTTCGTTGCTTTGAAAAGCTTTGGGTTTATGATATCTGTTTAACGCTTTAAAAAAATTTGTAAGAATCATAACAAAAATCTATTACTTTTTGGTCCCAGCGTCAAAACTAAAAAGGATCCCCTATGGTAAACTATTACAGTAAACAGGTATGATTAAAGAAATTTTAAACCACAGTATTCAACAAGAGTGCAGAACATTATTAGATTCAAATATTGGAATTATTATTTTGATTTATTGCCGGATTTTCATTAGACGTGACAGACTCCCTTTGTCTTTCAATAAAAGTCTGGTGAATGTTGTTTAAAGAGTTTACAAAATAGATTTCCTTGCTAAATATAATTCCTGAATAAGATCATAACCCACCTGATTCAAATATGCAATGGAACTTAACACCTCTTTTTAATGACAAGAAGGTTTATCTGTTTCCCAAGTGCAATCGTGAAAAAAAGTCTGGTAAAATTGCCGTACTGTGCAATAATAATATTTCTGATAAAAAAAACTTAATTCTGCCTAATAAAACCAAAATATATGCTATTTAAACTATTAATTTGGCAATCTTTTCATTCATATTCTTGATCTCATAATTATAGCTCTTACTACCACAAATTTAGTAAAAAATACCATACTTAAAAAGTAAATATAATCGAATGAATGGTCTTTAAAATACCAGACTTTAAAATATCATGATAAAATTACCACATTGACCAAATTTCATCACATGTTATAAAATGATATTTAATAATTCTTTTTACCAAAATTATTACTAAAGAGTCTCGGTAAAAACTACCGTACTTCTCCGTGTTCTCATAAATCCAGAAATACGGTAAATTCTATTATATTCCAGTAGTTTTGACCATACTTATGTTGTCAATGAAGAAATTAAACATTTTTTAATTTTTTTCATACATTTTATTTTTAATTTTTTGAAATGTTTTACTTTATGTTTAAAAAAAATCAATGTGTAAATTTTTGAATTCAGTTGCACCGGAAAAGTACCTTTATTTAAGAAAACAATTATTGTGTACAATAAACTTTTACTAAACTTTTGAATTAATAATTATACATTATAGTCATTTTTGCGCAATTCGTAAATTTAATTTCAAAAGACAAATATTTTATTATGTAATTCTAGATACCTTATCTTACTCATAGTTAACGAATTCTTCAGAGAATATGCAGATGCTCGGTCCGTGATATCGTTAAAAATACAATAATAATTTTATCGAAACCATTGCTGTCAGAAGCTTTCAAAATGACAAACTATTCTCCGGAGTAAGAATCTTAAATCTATGAATCTTATTTCATCACCGCTTTAAAGTAGAAAGCTATTATTCTGATGTGAAACATAAAATGTGAATTACTTCCATCAATAAGAAAACGAAAAAAGTTAAAATAACTGAAATGTGTCACTAATATTCTCGTAAATGTTCCACTCACTACAGAAATAACTATTCCCTAATGCTCTTATGTCACTTTAATCTTCTCTTTCAAATATTTACGACTTTATCCAAGAAATATATGATTTTTATGCTCTCAGAGTTTGAAAAGATATAGCCATATTGACCTTAACACTTTATACGTACTGAGTTTTCTTAGTTTCATTTAAAAGCAGTGTTTAAATTATCCCTATGTTAATTAGAATAGAATGATTACAGTAGAATTATTGTTATAGGTAATTTTTGTATTGTTCATAAATTGTATGAAAAGTACGTGGAAATGAATAGTAAAAAAATCTGTTGTAATAGGGATTTTGAGAAAACATATGTTGTTACATATGCCACTTCCCAATATCAATCATAATTTTTGTATTGTCCATATACTTCATGGAAAGTACGTGGAAATGAATAGTAAAAAAATCTGTTGCAATGGGAATTTTGAGAAAACATGTGTAGTTACATATGCCACTTCCCATATCAGCCACTTCCCAATATCAATCGAAATTTTTGTATTGTCCATAAACTTTATGGAAAGTATGTGGAAATGAATAGTAAAAAAATCTGTTGCAATAGGAATTTTGAGAAAACATATGTTGTTACATATGCCGCTTCCCATATCAGCCACTTCCCAATATCAATCGAAATTTTTGTATTGTCCATAAACTTTATGGAAAGTATGTGGAAGTGAATAGTAAAAAAATCTGTTGCAATAGGAATTTTGAGAAAACATATGTTGTCACATATGCCGCTTCCAATATCAATCGAAATTTTTGTTTTGTCCATATACTTCATGGAAAGTACGTGGAAATGAATAGTAAAAAAATCTGTAAGGCAGGGGTCCCTTCCTGTTTTTTTCAGGGGCACCACCTATGGCCAAGAATACGTCACAAACCGTTTCACCGGGAAGACCCATTCACACATCTTTTATCGAGATCGTAATATTGACCTGAACGATCGATTCCCTACTCAGTACCCCCAGAGGTATTTAATTTTATATTATAACCTTCGTGTAGCAGTCAATCCAAATTCGAGTTTATGGCTACCATTGTTCAACTTCATAATCCTGTTATTTTGAACCTAATCCAGAAGACAAGGAAACTCCTGGATTAAGTATTGGGAGAAATTCCGCCTTTGTCGAGGACTTTTTGATGGAACTAACCCGCATTTGCGTTACCTGCTGGAGAGAAAAACATCGAAATCCTCCCACCGTTTGCCGGACGTACCCATGATCCGCTTACCACTGAGGATATTTTATGTCAGCATTGTGGTCGGTGCGATTCGTATCAGCCAGTGGTCACTGGAACTTGAATCCTGTTCACCTTATTGGGAGGCAATCGCTCGATTACCTAAGCCACCACGGTTTCCCCTGTGACCCCGACATATTTAACATGCACCAGTCGCCATTTAATACACGGGGCCATTTAATTGTTCCAGCATTCGAGCTTTCGTTATCATGAACACGAGTCCAATGTCCTGCCAACCAGGCTATCACGGCAATCAAGCATATGTTTACATCTAATAAGAGAATCCATCTATTTGTAAGCGTGTTGATTTAAACAATGTGCGTTGTTTAGTACTGATTTATTGATTGATATTGCTCACCTAGCACGGAGAATGAGTATTCATTCATCTAGTGTGTAATGCATACTGAATCTGTATTTTTTCCAGCCTCGGAAAGCTACGTTGACCTAAGGAAAATTTTTATTATGAAAAAGAATATGGAAAACTGATAAATTTGTAATAACTCCTCTAAATTATTTTAATTTGGATTGACTTTCCATGTTATAGTCGAAATATTTGTTGTCATCAATTATGCCATTTTCCGTCATATAAGACTTTTTAATTAAAGAACGCTAAAATAATTGAGTAAATTAATAACAAAGCCTTATTTTTAAGTAGGGGAGAGTGGGGTCAATTGTAACATTTTTTACTTAACTATTTTTAGCTTACAAAAAATCCAATATATTATTAGTATTAATTGACAGACGAGTAAAGTAGACTATCCTCTACTAGAAAAAATGAATAAATTCCTTATTTTAAATGTTATTATATTAGTTATTAAAAATTTTTGACAGGCGTGCACTTGTTACAATTGTCCCCACTTTCGGGGTCAATTGTAACACTTCATAAATTCAACTAAAACATAGTTAATTATACATATTATCATAGATGTGATATATTTTTTATTGATCAAAATAGTAGTGATATTTTAGGAGTAAAAATAATGAGCAGAGACCTAAAGGGTTAAACTTTTAACTTTAAGGGGTTAAAAATTTTAATTTATGCTGTGAAAGGTGACAAATAAAATAATGCACATGCAACATAATATAAATGATATAGGAAACTATTGGTGGTTCTTAAAGAGTTAAGTAATTGTTTGTAAGCATAAGATTATTTATTTTCAGCTGNTCGGTTAGTAATTTTTATTTGTTTAAACAAAATTACTTTGTTGCAATATAATATTCCAATACCAAAAAAAGTACTTACGTAGCGTGAAAATATCTTTTGTGATGTAACTCTTTCAAAAGTGCATAGAAATGGTTGCCACCAGGAGTGTACACGTAGATTTATTAAATACACCTTGTGCGCCACCAAGGAACCAAATCTAGAACCCGACACTCGAAATTTTTGCTCTGTTACAATCGTACCCTGTTACAATTGACCCCACTCTCCCCTACTGTTTATCATACAGGGCCAGTTTAGAGTTTAAGAGTTTGGACAAAAATTTTCATTAAATTTACCCTTATTAGTTTAAATAAAATAGGTTGTTACTTAAATATTGCTTAATTTAAGAAACTTTAATTATTATTTTCATAATTATTTTAAGCCTATCAAAGTTATTTTAAGCCTTTAAGGCCTATCATTACTGAATAACAATTCTATATTTGCATAGCATTTAATCAGCGACAGGTTAAAGCTGCAATAATTATATATTTAAAACCTTTTTGTAACACTTTCTTAGAAAATAATAACCAAAAACCATTGCATTAAACCTTCATACGCCGGAGGGACTTTTAAGTCCCATTAATAATAAGTTCATACAGCATTGAAACGGCACAAAATATCCCATCGGGACTCGTCTGTCCCTGTATTTCCCCTATCTATCATTACTAATTGGCAGAACACGATAATTTGACGTTGAACATCGCCTATGGAGTTGTTCATATTTCTTTCGAAGACGCCATTTTATGATCAATCTTTGTTCGTCAGTTCTCAGTTTCCCATTTCGATTAATTTTGCAAGTAAGTCATTCATATTATTTTAATGACTCAGTCACATTTTCAACTAAACATAAAACACAAAGTACTAAATGCTTAACTTGAATAAAACTTTTATAATATGTTGGTCTTTTCTTGGGACTTCAAAAGTTCCGACAGGTTTTACATTCATCAATATATTTATTTTTCTTAAGGGGCAACAAAAACAGAGATACTTATCTAAATTGGCAACAGTATAGTCATCTATAATAGTGGACTTTATTAGGTTGTCTTATGTAACAATTGAAATAGTGTTGCACAATTAGTTCTGTCTTAAGTATATGTTTAGATTCATTCTGTTAGGCTGTTTTAAATAATAATTTAAGTGGTGTTAACCTTTTGCTTAGGGTATAATAAGTGGATCGGAATGATTAGCTTCCCCATGAGAAACGCCATGAGAAACGAAAAAGTTAAATATATTAGTTATACGCAAAGTACTTGTGTAGATTCATTTTGTTAGGCAAGCTTAAATTATAATTTTAAGTAGTGTTGAATACTTAGTTATACACTAAATACTTATTTAGAATTATTTTGTATTTTTATAGAAATAAAAACATAGTTACTGGATGTACGTTGCCGAACGATAGTACGTTGCCGAATTTCACTGAAAAACTATGATTGAAACGTGTAATTATTTAGATTTCTTTTATTGGACAATAAAAACGTAGGACAAACTTTAAAAAAGATTATCCCGTGTTTGACAAAACCTGTATTTAATCATGGTCAGCAGGATGTTTGGTAGGGGATTTTAGTGTTGCTTTTACATAAATTTTTTGTTTAAGTGTATGTGTTCCCCTGCACATTTTCCTACAATATTTCATTGTCTAATTAAAATTGTAATTTTATCTATACATTTTTCTATATATTTTATCTATAAATTCTATCTATGAATTCTATGTATTTTATCTATATGTTTCATTGATAAACTTTATCTATATATATTTATCGATATATCTAAGCTTATTACTATCACTGTTCACCTTCTTAGCATTGTAATTTTGATCCTAACCCAGAAGATAAGGGAGCTCCTGGATAAAGTATTGGGGAAAACTGGCCTTCGTGAAGAAGTTTTTGCCGGGAACAAACTGCATTTGCGATGCACGGAGGCAAAACCACGAATGCGTCTAGCTCTGATGATATTTTATGTCAGTACTGTGATCGGTGCAAGTTGAGAACAGAATTTACCTCAACCAGCCATAGCTTAGAATCGAATGTTTAAAAATGGTGCAGGCTTTGGTACAATTAAATTTTGCATATTGCACAAGGTATTTTGAAAGTAATCAAGATGGTCTCCAAAGGTGGCTAGTGTAATCAATATTTTACAAATTAACTTAATTTATGTAGAATTGCTACATTTATTAGAATATAATGGCTGGATTTGATGTCTCTGCTTAGTTATAATAGTAATTTTTTCATGTGAGTTTATTATTTTATAATGGCCGGCCAGGTGGCCGAGCGGTTAGCGTGCTTGACTGCGAAGCCAATGGCCGCCGGTTCAAATCTCGCTCTGGACATGGATGTTTCTCTCTTGTGTTGTCCTCTGTAGTGTGTGAATGTGGTCCACCCTATGAATGGGTTTGTGGCAGTGTGGCGTGGGCAAAGTTAAAGTTGAAAATTATTTTTAATATTAAAACAAAATTTGTCAAAATCTAATATAGTAATTACATAATGGGGTCAAAATGTATAATAGCAAACTGCATAAGTTTCGCACATTTTTCATACTTTTTTCATAAATTGTTAAATAAAGGTTTAACATGAAAAAATAAGCAATCTAAAACCAAGCAAGGAAGAGAAATATCCAAACTGAAAATTTTAAAATTATGGTTATTGCGAACCATGTTTCCAAGTAAACTATGTAATTACAATATTAGAGTTACAAACGTCTTACAATTTTATACAAAACTGGTATTTTAAGAGTCTTTTAGTTAAGAAGGAAAAAATAGTCAAGAATAAACAATGAAATGTTTATAAAAATGAACAAACTTTTAAAGGTAGTTTGAAAATAAAATTCTTTCACATAAAATGCAAATATATGCTAAAAATCAACTGAACTTAGTTAAAATAAGCACAATAATAATAGAGCTAAAACTGAGTTAAAGTTTTTTCAAATAAACTATTTTTAATATGGGATTACAACTTCGTCGACATAGTTATTGAGTTTTGTGTATGTGTATTGACTAGTTACTAACTAAAATTGTATGTTTAAAATCAAGAGACTTGTGCATTTTCTCAAATATCTTCGTTATCAGGATTTAAATAAAAACTTTGTAACCGCAAAGATTTTAAATAATAATTTTAGTCTCGTTGAAATAATTTAATATTCTTGAAAAAAAGACTGCAATGTCATATAACGAAGTAATTTTTAGGCAGTTTTAATGCAAGTGTATTTATTAAGGTCCAATGTCATGTTGTGACGTCAGACTTCAATGGATATATTCCGTTTTTCAGTGATAAGGGATCATTCAAAGTCTGTCCTAAGGGAACTTTTTGTAAATGAAAATAGATAAATAAATACAAGAAAACACGAAGAAAGTTAAGAAAAACAATAAGTTATACAACATGTTGTTTTCACTTATTGTGTTCTATTTTATTTGTTGTAATTTTTGTAAAAAAAATTTTTGAGTGCTCCTCACACTATTGTATTAATATATTTTGCTTTGGCTATATTGATACAATATCAGAAAACACTCTTTTTTGCGGATATAATCGTGTGGGCTGATGAAAAGATTATATCTTTTTTTT
>NC_092207.1:70582999-70592634 GCF_043381705.1 Parasteatoda tepidariorum
TATATATATATATAACGCTCAATTGAATAACCATAAAAGCGGAATGTAGCCGCCCTCACTATTTTTTTTATATATAGAGAGAAATTTTTCGATTAAACACAGCAAGAGGATGAAATTTGGTCGTCAGCTTAACAAAATGTAGAAAACTTTCAGAAGTTGGATTTAATCAGTTTTTTCTACTGTTTTATTTTCATTTTTTTTCTACTGTTTCATTTTAAGTTTTTAAAACATACATTTCATTTCTTCACAGAATTTTTAAGCTTTGAAAAAATATTTCTGAGAAGTAAAAACAAAAACTTTCATAGATTTATGCTAATGAACTTCACAATTTAACCAGTCGTTAGAATTTCATTCTTTCTAAAATCGGTAATGTCGTCTCTTCAAATTGATTACTTAGAAGTGGAGAAAATATTTACGTTTTTTCTAGAAACTCATTTAAAAGTCAATAACGTTTGCCTGATAAATAAATAAAACTGACTTTCAACTGATGATAATCTTTTTCTAAACTAAGAAAAAGACGAAATGCAATCGTGAAGCACATAATTAATAAAAATTTTGTCTAGTGAAATGTACATAATGAAATGGTGGCGCAGAATTAAGTAAAGTAAAAAATAAATTAATTACTTTTTATTCAAAGTGGAATGATAATAAGAAGATATTTTGTTTTTCTGAGTAAATGTTTTCAATTTTCCAAATTGAATAAAAAAAATACAAAACTTAGTAAGCTTAAAAGAAAAAGTAAATTTAATCGAAAATTGATTTTTCATGCCAAGCTTTGAGGTACCATGATAAAATTACCAAATTTTATCGCATTAACAAATTTTCCCACAATATAAAACCATATTTGTTTGTCAATTTTACTGTTCTTACATGATAAAGGTATACCAAAAATTCTGCTTTAAAAAATTACAATTATTATTACCATGCATTTAGAAAAAATATTAAACTGAAAAATAAATTTAAATGATTAAATGCTTTTTTATGCCATGCTCTAACTTATCATAAAACTGACGAATGTTACCACATTTACCATATTTTATTGTTAATTTTATCGAAATCATTAACAAAGTGCTTCGGTAAGAATTACAGAGCTTTTTAGTGTTCCCATAGAGTCAGAAACACGATAAATTTTACCTTATTCTGGTAGTTTAGTCCATACTTTTTTTTCAGTGAGTAAATCGCATTTCAATGTCTTCAAATACCCCTCAAATAGTTTAATTTCACTCAAGAGCAAATTACTTTTCACATATACTGTAATAATATTTATTATATTTGTTTTATAATAGAAAATTTCTTATATTTTTTTTGCGTTGAGGCTTGTTTTTTTCTTCAATTGGTTGAAATTTTATTCTTAAATTTTCGAAGCATTACAGATATCAATAAAAAACAGGAAAAACTCTTCGTATAGGTTTTTTGAAGCTAAAGTTTATTAACTCCTTTCATTAAGTAAAAGTTTTACATAATTGTACAAATAAAAAATATTTGTGGAAGGTTCAGAATTCATCAGTGACCATTTAAAAGTCTGGAATTGTCCTTGGAGGACATTCTCTTGATGTGTGACTTTGCATTTGGACTAATGGATTTGGTATAACTGAAGCTATATTGTGAAAAGTAGAAACAGCAGCAAAAATTATTTTGTACCATTGAGGAAATGTATTACTAAATATTTAGTATTACAGAAGATTTTTCTTTCAAATTGGATTGATGAAAAGAGAGAACATTTTAGTATCGGGAAAAATATACTTATTTTTTATTGATGACTGCAAATATTCTTCGAGAGTTCTTTTACTTATTATATTTTCTCTCTACAAGTAAAGGAATATTTGACGTCTGATTTTTATTTAATGATCCAAAATCTTCGATCTGTTTTTCTAACGTTCCTTTGACAAAAATATTTATGCAGTTTTTATATCCTACATCTTTACATAATGTCAAATAGTATTTTAAAAAATTATTTCAAAACCCAAAAAGAAGTAAATAACATAATTAAATAAGTAAATAAAATAATAAATAAATAAAATAACAAAATAGTCAAAATCAATTAAAATGGGTAGATTTGTAGAGCATTGTTAGATTTGTAGCAAAAAACTTTTTATATTCAAGTCTTTCGGTCTTCTGGAATTTACTTGAAAGCTTTTAATCTCCATCTACAAATATACTCGTATTTTCAATTTTTAACTGAATTTTTAGGTTCGACAGTCATGTAAATTAATCGGGTTAGATTAAGGCTTTCGTGTAAAATTCCAGGGAACTTAAATTATACATTTCAGCTGTATTTTTTTTTTTTTTTTTGCTGTTTCCTAACATTTTTAAAGATGAAAACTAAACTCTTTTTAGAAACCTATACTTTAAAAAAAAACTTTACTAATTAAAATGTTTAACCTAAAATAGGTAATATGATCATTCCGGGAAACCTAAATCATTTTAAATTTGACTGTAACATTTTTTCGTAAATATGTCGCTACAGCATTTGCCACAAAGTTTGTAGCTACAACATTCTGTAAAACATTCGACTGATATAATAATAAATCGAAGAATAATGAATTTGGTGACAGTTAACGCGGAAGATTATTTTCATTTTGAATTCATCTCGAAAATACATCGAGTGTGAGTTATGGCAAAAACATGATTTCAAGCAAATTTTGAAGTCAATTTTATTTTAAAGTCAGAAACCTTGTACTCTTAGCTTTCTAAAAAAACTTTACTATTGTTTGTACTTTAATTATTTAAAAAGTTATAACAGTTTTTGTGCAAAATAATAACAGTGGATAGACTAATGATTTTAAGTCTTTAACTGCATTTATCTCAAAATCAGATTTTTTCTCATTTTTCATTACTTTAAGCACAATATCTCGACTTGTTTCTAAAACAATTGTCTACAATTTTTCATGAATGTTTACGATTATAGCACAAATGATTTGAATTACAGACTAAGAAAAAAAAAGTAGAATTTTATTTTTTAATGCAGGTTTTTTCCCAAAGAGAAGTGCAGAAATTTTTGAAAATTTGCTTCTATAACTACATTTATCTTTAACTCAGTAGTAATTTCACTTGCTCTTAAGATAATAGTTCAAAACATAGTTGATGGCCTACTAAATAAAATCCTCAAAGTATTTTTTGTTTTACGGATAGAGTTTTTTTTACAGTGTTTAGCATATATTCAAAAAATGCCTTATTTTTACCTAATAATGGCCATTTAAAAATGATAATAATATTTAAAAAAATTTCTTGTTTCATAAGTTTTTACATAAATTAAAAATAACTAGATTTAAAAAATTTTATATTAATATTTCAAAGAAAGAGTTGTCGAAACTAGTCGGATGCTTCAAATTAAATTATGTATGCTAAGAAGTTTTTTGATTTTATTTGCAAGGTTTTGTTGCATTTATAACACTATATTAATTCTCATTAACACCATCATCTAAAGCTAAACGTTTCAAAGTGATAAATTTTTCTATAAAACTCCTAACAAATTGTGTACCTAAGAATACTTAAATTCCATACAGCAAGAAATCGAAATTATGCATTTTAATCGACTAAAAACTATTGTGTTAAGTTTAAAAACACAGTAATTAAGAAAATTTGTATCGTGATTTAAATTTTGCATTTTCTAATGAAATATAAACAATAATTTATAAATAAATTTATTTGTGGAAGTCATATTTTGAATGTTGTGATATTAATCTTGACATATTTTTAAATATTTAATTTTTGCCATAAAATACGATATCGAATTTAAAAATTAATAAGTACTATCATTGTATTTAATTTATAAAATCTTTAGTTCGGAATTGTTGAATTTTACATTTTTTAATCCATTTAAATGAGTGCTTAGTTCCAACATACTAAAACAATCCTTAAGATTTCTTTTTGGAAAAATTTAGAAAACTATTCTTGATTAAAAAAACTATTATTGTTGAACGTAAACTATAAATTAATTTAAAATGCTTCAGAGGAACTTATCTATCAAGTTTTTTGCATTTATTGAAAATTCCAGATACTGTTAGTGATCTTAGAAATTCCAAAACCATTTCGTTCAATAAATACATCAAATGAAACCAAAACTGTTAAATTATGAACTAAAAGATGATAAATTAAGTTTTTTGTATGTGGTGTTCTATGTTGAATTATTCTATTCCTTTTTTTATCAGATCAGTGATTGAATAAGTATATCGTTAAGTTTGAAATCTTAAAAGCTTATGTTCTTAAAATTAGTGTTCAATTAGAGACAAAGAAATATATCAGCAAAATTTAAAAAATTATTATCAAGTTAAAATTACATACAACGGAAGATATGAAACCATTAAGGACTAGCTTATTCATTTATTTTTTCAATAGCTTACACATTTCCCTACCAACTATCCATCTAAAAACATGTGTTTATTTTTTTTAAATGCAACATTAGTATGCCCTCTCTTTTGTGTTCAGTTTGATGAGAAGGACTTTAAAAACACATATTAAATTAGCCTCTTGCACTATACAAAAAATAATAGCTAAAAGTCAATCAAGCAAAAATTTATAAATTTTATGTAATTCTCATTTTTATTTACAAAAAATCTTCAAAACCTTTTTACATTGAGAAAAATAATTCTTCCAAAATAACTATACTGCAGAATAATAACATTTTTAGGAAAAATAAGAAAAATAAATTGGTTTTTAAAAGGCAAAATATACTGTATTTAAACTATTCATTTGGTAAATTTTCTGATTATATGGTAACAGTTTACCAAAAACCCCAGTTTTCAAAATTACAGTTCTTACTAGCAAACATTTAATAAAAAATACAAAACTGAAAAGTAAATTTTACCGAATAAATAATTTTTATACTATGCACTAATGTATCATGATAAAATTACTATATTTTAATACATTTATCAAATTTTATTGCATATTATAAAGCCATAGTTTATTGCTATTTTTCTAAAACTATTACTAAAGTAGTTAGTTAAAAATTACCAAAATTTTTGGTGTTCCCCTATAGGTAAAAATACGGTAAGTTTTACCATTTCCTGGTTGTTTTGATCATATTTTTGCTCTAATTGCAGAAATGATCAATTCAACACGCATTTAATTGCTGTTCTAAAATGTCTAGTTTCGACTTTAAGTTCGTTAACTATTCGACAGAGCTTAAATTCGAGATTGTTTCTATCAAATAATTAGGAAACCTTAATCTAGTTTATCAAATGTTCTACCTCAATTTACCTGACTTGGCTTTTCCATTAGATATAAGCTTTAATGTTCAAAATAACACGTTAATCATTCAGTTTTGACTGATGGGAAATAAGATGTGTGCATGAAAGTCATAAAATACGCAAACTGCGACCTTAAATAAAGAATTCAGAAAGGAACATTTCAAAGATTTTAAAATACAAATAATTTTACCATTCGGTATTGTAACATAACTTTAAACATGACGAAATATTTCATTTTAAGTTTAATGATAAAAACAAGAGTTTGTGTGTTTCTCTAATTTAGCTCCAAAACTGTAGGTGCTAGGATTATGAAAGTAGGGTGTTAAGGACAACTTTAGCACCCTAATACCCCCAAAAAATTGTTCCGCTCGGGGAGGCGTGTGAAAATTGGAATTTTTATACAAGGATATTTCAAAGATAATTAAACAAAGAATATTGCTAAAATTTTCACTGATGGCTATTCTTTCTTTTATTATTTATTTAGTTAATATTTTATTTTTGAAGAATACCTTTTTCAGAGATTTTCCTAATTACAGCTGTACTTAATTAGAATCAACTTTCACGGAATGTTTAATGCACTTTTTTAATAATTTGATTCTTTATGCCATTATGTATAATTCGATTATTTATGCCATTATGTATAATTTGATTCTTTATGCCATTATGTGCAACTTGATTCTTTATGCCATTATGTATAATTTGATTCTTTATGCCAATATGTATAATTTGATTCTTTATGCCATTATGCATAATTTGATTCTTTATGACATTATTAAGTGTCAGTAAAATCAACTAAGTTGTAAAATAGAAATTACTGAATTAGTACTTTGAATCTTATCTAAAATTATCTGTATATAGTTACGTTCATGAAAGGTGTTAAAGCAATCGTAAGTGAAGCTACGTCAACGGTAATTTAAATTTCAAAAAAATATGAAACGTACCAAAGTACCGACGCATTGATAAATTGCTTGATAGTGGACAATCTTGAGAAAAAAACAACAGTTTCGTTTTTTTTGGAATAAATTTTTTTATCTTTAAAATTACTTTAATTGAACACTGTAATAAAATCCACATCAAATTACGGTTAAAACTGCCGTTTTTCAGGGCTCCGTTATATTTTACCAAAACAAAAAATCTGATAATCCATATTTATTACATTAATAATTACCGTAACACCAATGAATCTCTTGAATTAGATAAATATTGCAGTAAAATATTTTACGGTAAAAATTGATTTTAGGTAAACTGGAATTTACGGACGATCAAGCCTTGTAATTTTACAGCCAACCCATGAGACAAAAGAACTCCTGCATCAAGTATTGGGAGGAAATTGCCTTCGTGGAGGTCTTTTGATTGAACTAACCTGCATTTGCGTTGTATGGAGCAGGAAACCGCGAAAAAATCCCACGATTAGCCTGACGGCAATGAGAATATAACCCATGATCCATCTACCCCTGAGGATATTTTACTTCAGTGCCGTTGTCGATGTGAGTCAAGTGAGGTATCACTGGGATTCGAACCCAGTTCACCTCATTGGAAGGCAAAAGCTCAACCCCTTTTTTCAGAAAATACAAAGGTTTCGCCAAACTGACGAAATAATTATTGTCACTTAGTCAAGAAAACCAATTTAAGAAACATTTTGTCATTTTTTTTCCTTTCAAAATAAAAAAATACCCTCATAGCGCCTAATGTATCTTATTTACTCTTCTAATAATTACTTTATCGAAGGCACTATATAGACTGATCAATTTCTCCCAAACATCACAAGAATAGATAGGACAGAGAAGTAATCCACACATGCTTGAAATGAAATTCGAACCCGGGATCTTCTCGTACGATCAGGCCAACACCTTGATTAACTTACAGATTGATCGGCTGGCTACACCACTTTTTTTTTCGATCGTCTAGTTGTCACATTAGTTTCGTTATTCCAGTTAGCAATCTTCCACTATGCACTGCAATGAGGTTCCGTTTTGAGGACACATTTTCGTCATAAATTTAAAGTTCGCGCTTTGTCATAAATAGCGTGATTTCATTATCAATATAAGCGAAATACAGCTCAAGAATTTAGTTGAATAGTCAAAACTTGAAGTTTTGTATTTCTAGGATTGTGCTTGTTAAAGTTGTATGATACTTTTGTATATACTATTGTTTGATACTATTGCTTTTTNTTTGGCGTGTTCTGTTCCTGAAAGATTTACTAATATTCTGGAGATTTTTTTCAAGTTCTTCGGCCTTTTCCTTAGGGAAATTTTGTTTCTTATTTGCTGCTAAAAAATGGCGTCTGATTCAGTCAATGACTTTGATGGAACTAAATGAAAACGTGATAAATTAATGTCCGATCTTTACAGGCTGGCGGTTCTGCCATGTCAGTAATCGGGTTTTTAAGAAGTCAACGAATACTTGAGAACAACAATTACTATGAAAGCAAATCATGAAAATTCAATATTAAAATCTAAGTGCTTACCTGCAAACTGAAACTTTCTGAAAATAACTAATTACATTTAATAAAAACTGTTAAAATAAAGAATAGAAAAACCAAAGAGATCCAAGGTAAGTGTGATCGTTCCTTCAAAAACAATTAAATTCCTATTTATATATTATATAGCTACAACGCTTAAGAAAAAAAAACTAAAATGCTAAATACATGAAAAGAACACGAAAACGAAATATTTTTTTATGGTATCAATTTTTATTTCTATATAATTTTTTATGGTATCAATTTCGATTTCTATACTGCTACAAATATTATCGTCTTCGCTTAAGAAAAAAAATAGAGCGTGGAACGAAGAAGAAAAACTTATTATAACAATTATGAACAGCGACAAATATATCAAAGCGAAGCGTTCTATTTACGTATCGAATATGTTGCCACATTTTTAATACGAAAGTTTAACTTTTCTCCACTTTGATAAATGTAAACTACTGCGAACCTTACAATTAAATTATTAATTCCTTTGCATATTATTGGTTTAAGTTGTCGAAAATTAATATTAGAATTGTAAGGTTCGCATTAACATACATTTATAAGATTTGAGAAAAGTACATGCATTTTTAATAGTTTTTTGAATATGGCTCTTTGAGGACGAAAAAGCATAGATTTTCTTACAAAATGACTGATAACTAAAAAACTAATCCAAATTTTTGAAAAAGAAAAAAAATACTTCTTCATTATGTCAAAACACAATTATGTGCCGAGTTGCGTGCCTGGGCGAGTCTTCTGGTGTGTGTGTGATTACAGACACACACACAGCCGCGTTTATTATTATACATAGATTTTTATATTTGAGGATTACCTTTTTTTAGGGATTTTACTAATTACAGCTGTATTTAATTAGAATCAACTTTCACGGAATGTTTATTGCACTTTATTTAATAAATTGATTCTTTATGCCAGAGATGGGCAAACTTTTTTTGGTCGAGGGCCAAAAATTGAGAAAAAAATTGTTTGGCTGGCCAAGTAAAAACTTCAAAATTTAAATTTTAAAAAAGTATGAAGCTTACTAGAGTACCGAAGCATTGATAAATTGCTCGATTGTGGACAATCTTGTGCCAAGAACAACAGTTTCGTTTTTTTGGAATAAATTTTTTAATCTTTGAAATTACTTTAATTGAACACTGTAATAAAATCCACATCAAATTACGGTTAAAAGTATCGGCTTTCAGGGGTCCACTATATTTTACCAAAGCAAAAAATCTGATAATCCATATTTATTACAGTATTAATTACCGTAAAACCAATGAATCACTTGAATTAAATAAATATTGCAGTAAAATATTTTACGATAAAAATTGATTTTGGGTAAACTGGAATTTACGGACGATCAAGCCTTGTAATTTTACATCCAATCCAGAAGACAAGAGAACTCCTGCATCAAGTATTGGGAGGAAATTGCCTTCGTGGAGGTCTTTTTGATCGAATTAACCTGCATTTGCGTTGTATGGAGCGGGAAACCACGAAAAAATCCTACGATTAGCCTGACGGCAATGAGAATATAACCCATGATCCATCTATCCCTGAGGATATTTTACTTCAGAGCCGTTGTCGATGTGAGTCAAGTGAGGAATCACTGGGATTCGAACCCAGTTCACCTCATTGGAAGGCAAACGCTCAACCCCTTTTTTTCAGAAAATACAAAGGTTTCGCCAAACTGACGAAATAATTATTGCCACTTAGTCAAGAAAACCAATTTAAGAAACATTTTGTAATTTTTTTTTCTTTCAAAGTAAAAAAATACCCTCATAACGCCTAATGTATCTTATTTACTCTTCTAATAATTACTTTATCGAAGGCACCATATAGACTGATCAATGTCTCCCAAACATCGCAAGAATAGATAGAACAGAGAAGTAATCCACACATGCTCAAAATGAAATCGAACCCGGGATCTTCTCGTACGATCAGGCCAACACCTTGATTAACTTACAGATTAAAATTCAATA
>NC_092207.1:70592969-70606308 GCF_043381705.1 Parasteatoda tepidariorum
GAGCACGTCACCTAATTAAATAAAAATCCTACAACAATTGAGCAAATAAAAATCAAAGTCAGTGTTGAACAAAAAGTTAAACAAGTCTAAATTAAAACTTATTTAATTTAGTCTAAATTTAAACATACATGAAATAAGTAAATATTTTAATCATAGAAATAACATAGAGGGTCTAGAAATTCAAAATTCGTCGTACAGAAAGATATGTTTATTTAGAGGAAGAACGTTTTTGCGTTCTTAACTTAAAATATCGTCAAAATATTTGAGGTCACCCCTTTTAACCTTTAAAATTTAGTCTTAGGTTGCGAAGATTTAATTATTAAATAAGAAGTTTTCATAGGATGCATAGTTAATTTTTATTTCTCGATTTTTTTCACACTGTACCTAATGAAATAAATTTTAATAACTATTTTTTCGTAACCACAACTTTGAATGCACAGAAATATAAAAAAAACACACATTTTTATTCGTGTATTTGTCCCAGCTAAATAATTTTTTATTAGTTTCTAAAAAAATATTTCATCCTTAAAAATTAGTAATGATTTAATGTTTAACAAAATTTCAGGCCGGGACTGTAGGGCGTTGGACCCATGTCTAAGATGGCGTGAGTTCGATCCCCGCAGGCTGAAGGAGCTCCGTGCAGTAAATGGTGACTTGTTCACGTTAAATCTTTCGAGTTATTAAGTCTTCTATAACAAATCAGTACCTTTTGGGGAAACTGAATTGGAGATTGATCGTTCGCTAGTTTAGGTCGAATTACGATCTGTGGATGAGATGTATGAATTGATCCGCCCTTTAAAGTGGGCTAAGACGTCTATGTGTGTGGCTTAAGTCATATTCTTGGTCATACAGAAAGGCAGCATTCGCAAGCAGGCTTACTGGTATTGTGGTATTAGAAACAACAACTACAAAATTTCACATCGTCGCATATGCTGGATTACAATTAAAAACTCAACGTAACAATTAAAAACTCATCGAAACACTCCAATTAATACAAGAAATAATTGATTTTCACCAAATCTAGACTATTTTATTGAGTAACTTATGTAGCAGCTAACGCGAAGTGGACAGATAGGTAAGTAGATTATTTTATGAACATTTTTCAATTAAGTAAATTAAACTCAACTACAGATCTTGAAAAAAATGCAATAAAGGATTAAATTTCTAAATTATAGTTACAAAAAATAGGATGTTTCTATTAGGTAACATATATTATTTAATTCATTTTAAACTAAATTAAATCAGTTTTAAAAATAAGAATTTCCTTCATTTCTTTTAAATGCTCCTGTAGTGATAGAAGGGTGTAATTTCAGCGCAATACTAGTTGTATTGATTAGTGTTTCTGCTGAATGCACTTATACTACTAAGTTTATACTATAAGCCATGTTACTACATTGTTATAAATTTCGAGCCACGTTGCACCAAAAGTTGGAATTCATTTGCTAGCTACATAAAATAAAGTTCATAGAAGGTTGCACCAAAACTAGGTGTTTTGAAAAAAAAACCACCCATTTTAAATTTTTTTCTTTTGCAAAAGCCTCGGAAGATTGCGCCATTATTGGGTATTTTTAAGGCACTCAAATCCAGGCCAAGGTTGCTATTTACCGTAACAAAACTATTTACAGCAAGTAGTTTATTTTATGACATACCTCAAGCCATTTTATATCGCCAACCAAATTTAAAAAGGCAACATATGAAAATTAACTTTAATTAATGCAAAAAAAATCAAAGTTAACTCCTCTCTGTACATCGAACACCTCTAATATACAATATACGCATAAGTATTGTACCTAAAATTGTTAAATATATATTTAAAACCTATATATTTCGTCTTGGAATGTTGAAAATAACAATCGTATGACTTTGCACTGCTACTACGCTTTATTTCTATTAATACAATTGAACAATTTATACCAGGATTGTTTTTTAAGTAAAGGCCGTTTGAAAATAAAAACCAAACGAAAGAAAGTTTTAAAGAAGCAAATTTATTTTCATATACTACATACGTTTCTCTTCTTTTTCAACAAAACTGCTAAATTTGTTTAAACACTTATCATACCTTACAACTAGGTATAGAATATCCTCCTCATACAAACTTGCCATCTGCTCCGTTAATCAAGATGCCACGACCCTTTTCACGTATTCGTCATTGTTGCAGTAATTGCCGACCAAAATGATGTTAAAAAATAGGAAAAGATGCAAAGGGTCACTCAGCTGAAGGTCTGGGCTGTAGGGAAGAGTGGTCCAAAACTTCCCAACCAAAAAAGTCCAATAAAATTGGGATCTGAGCTGCGGAGAGAGTCATTGCCATAGCTGATAGGGAATTTTGCTACTTCACAAATCGTAACTTCACAATTCTGCCAGTGAATGTATGTAGCAGGCAGGTTTTTTGCCGACTAAAACCGCATCGCAGACCGTATCTCGTGCATGGCGGGCGATTTGTTAAATTGGATAATTTTAAAGACACAGAACTGATCGTACAGTTCACCTACACAGCTGCAACTAAGCACAGTTGTCGCCAATTAATGCTGAGGCACGACACAAGCACTCGTTGCGACGCACGCGTCACCTTAAAGGGGCCTTCATACCGATACAACACAACAACACAACAGCCCTTACTTGAAAAACTACCCTCGTATATATCATAAGCAAATTGAATAATTCGGCTTCTTGCAAATGTCGACCACATTTTGCGATGCGCCTGGTTAAATGGAAAAGCCTTTTAATTGATTTTACATTTTAATCTTTTTGCAAATTATTTCTTTGCTTTTTGACTAGTTCTGATAAGTACGAAGAATTTTAAAAAATCGATTAATCTTGTTTAGGCTTATCGCAATAAGTGTTTTAGAATTATTTTTTCAACAACCTTCACTACTATTGGCTTCTCGCAGAATGATCTGAAATAAATAAGGCAAAATGTGCAAAAAATGATATGTTTTCAACTTAACTTTTACATAAGCTCTTTGTAATTAAGCCTAAAATTTGTCAGGATAATTAAAACATGTACAATTTCATGCTAACTAGCTTGGTTTAATTCAAGCACTTTGCAAGACGTTAAGAATAGCAAAGGTTACTGTAAAAAAGTTTGAAGTACATCTGGTTGATGTAAATCTGCTTTGAAGTAAGTCTGAACAATGAATGACGTATTTTCTTATTAGCCAATGTGTGGGCACTTTCTGAAAAATCTTAAATAGGACTAGTCAGATTATGAAAAAGTAGAGATTTTTCCAATTAGCCATGTGGATTTCAAAATGGCAACGATTATTTGCAAAGAGATAGATTACTTTTCAATTAGAGCGTGACGTACATATCTTTGACGAAATCCCTTCACAATTAAAATATATTTCTTATTTAACACTTATTTTGAATAAGAATTAATTCGGTTTGAAAAAAATCAGATTAATTCAGTTCTTAAACATTTTAACAGGTTTAAAATTGATAATGGGAACGTTAATATGATAGCAAAATAATTATAGCTTATAGTAGTCACACATCTGCTATTAGCCATTGATACGACTTGTAAACTTTATAACGACTCGAAACATAAGTATTCTTTTAAAGAAAATTGCCCATGCATTTCAACTTTTGTCCGTTATACATGATTACATTAGTTAAGCAAATGAATTCTCAAAAGTGAAAGATTAACATCTGACAAAATGTGTTATAAACCAAAATATCTCGAAAGGTTTCAACAACAACGCGACACTAAATTTAAATAATCAAGGAACATAGGCATATCCCATTAAGCCAAGATTGAGATTCATGATTCACAATGAGTGAAAACCCTTTAGAACATACTTGCCTGAGAATTACGACTGCTTGTTCAGGATAAATAGTTCTCTCATAAATATTACAAGAGTTTCATGTAATTCCTTGTCGTTTTCATGAATATTTAGTTGTGAACTTTAGATGGATAATTCAAGAGTTCATGTCTATGATCTACGGTAAATTCTTAATACTCAGCTACGTAGTTGAACCTTGTGTTAAATGTCAACAGCTGATGTTTTTAACACATAAAACAGAAATATTTGGGTAAGGATTTGCAAAGATTTACTTAAACTAGGCATACAAGTAATGAAATTCCATCATCGTTTGTTGAGAGAGCTTTTAAAATGAAGGTCGTGAATATTACGATCGAAGATTATTTGTATTAAGAAATAAAATTTCGAATAGACGATGCATATCTGAAATAACAGGAAGTTGACTTTCTTCTAATTAAAAGTATTTCGGCTGTGTCTTGATTTGAACCTCGAAAAATCATCTTTTATACACAAACACTAGACTTTAATTAAACTCTTTAAATGATACGAAAAGGAATACAAGCAAGATTTAATAATGCCAGTGTGTACGGAAAAAAACAAAGATCGAAGAGCTATCATTTCCTTTCACCGAACTTACTACATCGAACGAACTTAACTACCTTTCATCGTACAGCATCTAACTTAAAATATTTCGAAGGCAAAATCGTCGCATGAAAAAGCGTTGCAGCGAATTATAGACTAATTTTATAAGTTTGTAACATTTTCTTAAGACAGTAATAATTGTTAAAATTTACCGAATATAAGCCAGTGCTCTATGTACTAATTCTGAAAAAAACACCAAATGCAAATGCAAAGAAAATTTTTGGGGAATTTTTTTAATCAAGATTTTTGGAAAATGAAAATCATTAAATGTTCGAAAAGTTTCTATGTTTTTGAAGCAATTCTGTATCCTTGTTCCTATGTTATAACATGTTTTTGATTTCAATCTATGCAACCCTAAAAACGCCTCCGTGCTAGGGTATTTAAAGTTACTCTGGCGTTGCATTGTTTGGGTCAATGAAAAATTCATAATTATAAATTGAATTTACTTTTAATCTTTTTTTTAGAAAAATCTCAACAAACTGGGTATTTTTTTGAAAAAAAGTTTAATAGCCTTATAAATATAATCTATTTGTTTGTTCTAAAGCGCTAAAATATAGAGCTAGTTGAAAAAAATAAATTTTTGAATTAGTGTGGAAAATTGCCTATTGTGAGAACAATAAAATTGACATAAAAGCTTTTCAAATCCATTAATATCTCCCGTTTGCACACCGTGCTTAAAATTAATAAGACACTAAAAACCTTTTTTTAATAAACATGATTTAGTTTTTTCATGTTTGTTCGAATATCATAAAAAAATTTAATTCTGATCAATATTTACATTTTTTTATTACATTTGCGAAACGTTTTTGAAAAAATACAAGTTAATAATTTTTTTCGTAATTTTCAATGTATTCTTTTCGCTTATTATGTAAGATCAAAACAATTTTTTTTATTAACCACGTGAAAATATTTGCACGTCGAGTTCCACCTATGCCCTACACAACAACTATCAAATTATTTGATGTGGTTATTATATTATATTTACATCTAGTTACAGAGATTTTCGATCGCGTAAGATTCTTCTGTTTACTGTATTATTATTATCGATATATATATTGTAATGGTCTTCAATGTTCTTTTTTATCGAAAATACTCTACAGAGCTAACATAGCTGATTACGAATACATTCGAAATAAAATAGCATGATTTCCAGATAGAATTTGAAAGAGAAATATGACTCAAAATATTTTCAATGAAGGAAGAATGTCTTTCATGTCAAAATTCTCAAACGATGCCAATTTTATTTTTTAGAAAAGATATACATAAAATTCTAATCTCGGGTGAGTTCGAAAAAAATGTAAATGTTTGGCTTGCTTTGAGGTCTTTTATGTGGATGTTTATTATATGTATACGCTTGTTCCTTATACTTGAATATTTGAGTACTTCAGATTTGTTATTTGTTTGAAAACTGACCACAAAAAGATAAATATCTTTCAAAAATATTTCTGAACTAGAATCAAAGGAATTTCCAAGAGAATTCTTTTTAGAAAATAAATTTAACCACAATACCAACAATTTCATAGATCTCAATAGTAGTTACCTTTAATGAAAAATTGAAAGAATAAAATACTCAATATTTTTAATGATATTTTCTTGGCAAAAAATCAAAACTTTCGATGAGAAACAATCAAATCCAATTGTTTATCGATTATTCGAAAAATAAATTAGTTACAAAGCATTGAGCTTTTTTTAATTATTATAATTCAATCATTTTTAAGTGTTTTTTTTAAACTATTTATGCGTTAACAGAACCCTAGATTGAGGAGAAGACCCTGAGGACGGGAGGCCAAAGTGGCTCCTGAGTTTTTTTAATGAATAACAGTGAAATTTCAGTTTTTTTAAAGCTGTTGAAACATTATGAAAAAGACAAATATGTTGCTAGTTAGTCAACTCAGTCATGCTTAGGTAGAAATATAACATATAACAACTGACCAACACATTGTTTCTGTGAGAATATGGAGAAAATTGCGTTCTCAGTAAACAGGTCTAGTTGAAGTACTTAAAAATAATTACAGAGAGCTAAAACCAACAGCATTTATTTTACTATTTTGTCCCAAAGATAAAAGTATTTCATTAACTGCCTATAAGGAAATAAATATAAAAATCTATACCGTTGAGATAAATTTCGCCGGAAAATGGTTAAATAGCAATTTAGTTGTTTTCTTACCATATTCAATCAAAACAGTGAAATAACCATAAATAAAGTGGTTATCAAACTGTTAACTTTTAGAGTTTCCAGTGTCCTGCACTCCCCAATTTGTGTCGTTCATTCTCTAATGCCCATTACCTAACGGAGAGTCCAGCTCCTATGTCCAATTAAATTCCTTGTTTATGATTTTTAAACCATGCTAGTTGTAAATGGTTGAAAAAGCCCTTTCAGTTTTTTATTCGCGGTTTTGTAACCATACTAGTTGCAAAAACAATGCTCTTTATCATAAACTTTTCGTTTAATCGGATGCACAGACCGTTGCCGATTATTTTGCCATAATTTTAGAATGAAAATTCTAACAGGTATATTATTGCTGAGTTCTCTTCGTCACACCAAAATCTTTGATGCTATTGAGAGAAACAAAAAGAAATTAAAGAGGAATAAAAATCTAAGTTGCAAAAATTTTATACTGCAGTTATGGGATGAGCTCCGTTCTTCGTCTTTGTTTTCAAGAAATGCAGTTACTGCAGGAAACCAGTTAAGAGCAATGTTTTAATAAATAGGAAGACATTCTCTAAAGAGAACCAAATTTGGAACATTATTTCAAGTAAAAGAACATTGATTGCACGCCTCAATTGCAAACGAAAGCTAATAAATAAATAAAATAAATAAAAAAGCTAAGCATGCATTGAAGTGCCAGGAAGTGCTATGCATTTAACTATAAAATTAGGAAAACTATAAAAAAAATTATAAAATATGTTAGTGTCATAAATGCTTAGTTTTATTAATTGAACAATAGCATTTCAACGCATCATTTTTATTGTCTGCAATTATTATAAATAAAGAGTCGGAACTCAAATCTAATGTTAGTATCTGAATATCTAATGCAAATATAATGAGTTGCTTTTAATCAAATATGGAAAAATATATCATTAAAATCTGATGATCAACTCTATACTGCAGTCTTAGTAAATAAAATATTATAATATTTTAATATTACAGATATTATAGATTATCTAATTGGTTCACTCCAAACAAACAAGGAAGGCCCGCAATGGCACCTTTCAGACCTTCTAAGAAAACAACAGTTTTCCATCTATCTAGTGTTAATGCACGTAATCATCACTGATAGTAACATGAGTTATAGTACATGTGCAATACCTCATATTTTCAACTTGTGACGTAGCTGACTGCTATCAGGAAAGTAAACCGAAATTCAAATATTTGATTAATTCTAAATCTAAACAAATAACGAGTTTAAAGCATGCTTGTTCCTTACACGCACGCAAACAAGCAGAATTTGACACTAAAACAATCACCAAACCTCTCTCCTGGTTTTGGCGATCAACAAAAGTTTAAGGAAATAGTTTTTATGTAAATACAAGAAGCATTTAAAGCCTAGCATTTAAAGCCTAGCATTTAAAGCCGAATTATCTATTGCCATCGAGCTACTCGCAAATGTTTTTATGGTTTTCCACTTCAATTAACACACAACTTAGAACGTTTTATATGAGAGAGCTCAAATATAGCCTTCCAATGAGGTGAACTGAGTTCAAATCCCGAAATTCATTTTGACAAGCAATGGCTGTTCAAGATGAATTCCACTCCCAGTTCGCAACTACCACAGTGCTGACGTAAAATATCCTCAGTGGTAGACGGATCATGGGTTAGAGTCTCCTTGCCATCAGGTTAACCATGGGAGGCTTTCGTAGTTTTCCTCTCCAAGTAACGCAAATCCGGATTAGTTCAATATAAAAGTCCTGATAGAAGGCAAATTTTTCCCAATCCATGTGGTTGCTTGTTTTCTGGATTGAGTTTCAAAATCACAAGGCTACGGAGTCATAAACCCATCAGCAGTCATAAACCCAAAATTGGTTCGGTTGTTCAACAACAATTATAAAATAAAATGTTTTCTCTGAGAGCAACGGTGGCTCAGGCGAAAGAGCGTTCACTCGCCAATGTGGTGAGCCAGGTTCAAATCCCAGCGATGGCAGTTTGATTATGAGTTTTACTCCCGACTCTCATCGACCACAGTGCTGACGTAAAATATCCTCCGTAATTGACGGATTATTCATTAGAATCCCCTTGCAGTCAAGGTAACTGTGGCAGATTTTCGTGGTTTTCCTCATCAAAAAGTCCTACATGAAGACTAGTTTGTCCAAATGCGTAATCCAGAAGTTCTCTTGACTTCTGGGCTGGCTTCAAAATTAGAAGGCTTCGGATTTGAACATTGATAGTCATAAACTCAGAATTGGGTCGGCTGTTCAAAGCCGGTTATAAAGTAAAATAAAATAGTATCCATGAAAGCCTGCTTGCAACAATACTTGAAGTAAGAATTCATTCGTCTTCTGAGTTAAGTTCAAAATTCCAATAATGCATAAATAACTAAAATGACATTACTTCAAATACAATAGATGGATAGAAAATGATTGATGATTGTAAAACCAACATAAATGAAATAAAATGCTCAAACATCTAAAATGTATTTGGAAAAATACACTTAATTTAAAACTAAATTAAATCTAACGAGAAAGGCTAAACCAAAGGAAAATAAAATTTCAAATTAAAATATATCAATAATAAAAAAATTAAAAGCAATATAATAACAAAATAGTCGGAAAAATAACTAGGCAATGTGTACTCGAGTAATTTTTCATTTAATCATTAGTGATATTTTTTTACTGCTGCATGTTATCAAAGGAAGTTAATAATAAAAATCAAAGAAAGACAAAAAGATTAAACGAAAAGATATAGATAATTAATTTTTTTTCTCTTTTAATTAAGTCCCNTTCTCTTTTCTATTTTATATTTTTCTTAAATAAACATCTATCTTTTAAAACTATTTATGGTCAATTTTTAAAATTATCCAGTATAATATTACCTTGCGCACATCCATTTCGGGCCCATCCTTGGTAACTAACAAATCATTGCACAGAATAACAAATCACTTCAGCAGTGCAGTAAGAACGACACTTTAGAACCCTTTTGTTACACTCAATTTGCGCTTTTGTTTTCATATTTTGTAATCTGGCAATCTTTCTGCGAAAACATTTTTAAATCATTCTTGAAAAATTTCCCGTCCATGTAAGTAGATCTGATTTCGCTACTCGCTTTATAGTCCATTTTTTATACTGTTTTTTATTTTTATTTTTATTTTATTTTGTGTTTTTACATGTTATTTTTACTTATTTCTACTTTTTGTGTTCTATTTTATTTGTTGTAATTTTTTGTAAAAAAAATTTTGAGTTCTCCTCACACTATTGTATTAATATTTTTTTGCTTTGGCTTTATTGATACAATATCAGAAAGCAGTCTGTTTAGCGGATATAATCGTGTGGGCTGATGAAAAATCATATCCCTTTTTTCCTGTTTTTTTAAAAAAAAATTTCATTTTTTTTTATTTTTTAAACTGTTGTTTGTTATTTTTTTACTTATTATTTCCCCCCCCCCTTTTTTTTCATATGTCTATAATTTTTCTTTGTTTTATCTTCATTTTGAACTTATCTAATGAGTTCTGTTTACTTGCAGCTTAAGCGCAATAAATGAAACTTATTGCTGTTGTATGTACTCAATGCTGTTGTATATAAAATAGGCAAATAAATTTCCACATAATTTTTCTAATATTCTTTATTTATTTTGAGTCAAACATATTTCAGTTTGAGTGCATAAACTTTTAAAAATAATTTTTTTTAAATAATAACAACTTCATTGTTTTGGTTACATCCAAAATTCTTAATTATTTTTTTCAAGTATAAAATTTGCATCCTTGAGAAATTTGAAATAAAATAAAAATATTGTTGAACATTCCTTTGAAAATCAATATATTTTTGAAATTCACAAATTGAATTTTTCCTTGATTTTGAACTGCTTGTATACAAAATGGAAAAAATAATGTATCAGTTAAACTTCTTTCCCTTTTTTTATGTATACCAGAGGTGGCCAAGCTCCCTGATAGTCGAGCCATTTTTCGAAATTTAAAATTTTTCGTGAGCCGCAATTAAATACGTATTTAAAAGGTATGTGAAAAAGGTATTAAAATTTTTTTCTACGGAAATTATATTTACTGAAAACAAATAAATAAATGTACAAAATATGTGTATTGAATTTAAATATTCAACACATTTATTTTACTTCTTTTGATAATTCTTTAAACTGTTGTGAATAATTGGTGACAGCACTTCTCAGTAATTCTTTGAGATGCTGGTTAGTTAATACTGATCGGTGCTTGGATTTAACGAATTTTAAAGTGGAATAATAGGATTCACATAAGTACGTTGTTCCGAATATTGAAATAATTCGACAGCCTTTTTTAACTCTGGATACTTCGGTTCTGACCGACTGATATTTTAATTGTAGAGCTTGATCATCTTGCATCTTTATTAATTCTAATTCTTCAGATGCTTTTTGGGTCACAATTATATTGCAAATAGAAGACTCACCTCGAATTATGCTAATTTCAAATGGATTTAGAAAAATATTAAAATATAATAGAACAAAAATGTGATGGGAAATCGGGTACATTTATCGAGAGCCCAAATAATCCCTCAAAGAGCCGCATGTGGCTCGCTAGCCGCAGATTGGTTGCGTATACAATGTATTATGTTTTTTTTATTTATAATCATATTATTTCATTAATAATTATTTTATCAACTTAAAACATGTGTTGTTTACAATTTCCTTCTAATATTTGAACAATTATTTGAAAGAAAAAAATTATTTAACAGATTCTTCTCACAATTGTACAAAAAAGAAAATCATTGATAAAATTAAATAAATTAATACACTATCTTTAAGGATTAAAATCTATTAAAATTTGCGTCTTTTCCGACAGCAAATATTAAGTTTAACTAAACTATGCAATTATTTTTAAATAAAATTAGAAAATAATTAACAAAGTAAAAATAGGCCATTCTGTTTTCACAAGATCATGAAATTTATTTAAGCCAAATCACCAAAAATGCATAGGTAGGTGGACAAAAACTTTAGAATTTTCTTTATAGTATACCAGACATGCGATAGATGGCGACAGTAACGATTTGTTTAAAAGATAAAAAGTTAAACTAATTACAGAAGGTGGTATAAATTACAGGAATGAAATTCTCTGAAAAGTAAATAAGATATTCAAAACTGATTTTATGGCATTGAAATTATAAATAGTTGATTTTTACTATGATTAGTCGTTGGGGAGGTATGATTCATCAGCTCTATATTTTAATATAGAAATAAAATAGATTAAATTCAATAATGTATTGTCTTTTTTAATGAATAAAAATAAAAAATGCTCCTCTGAATTATTAAAAAAATACCCTAGCAATAATTTTTTTTCTAAACTTTCTTACTGTATATATATTTTCATTAAATATACTGAAATTTGAAATTTGTAAATATTAAAACATAGATAGACAATAGGTTCTCTCTTTTTCTTTTTTTTTAATTTTTCACTTATTTTTTTAATTTGTAAATCAGTCTTTTAGACTGATTTACTGATTGCAGAAGATCGTTGTTAAAGAGGCTTTAGTTATTACTCTTGTTTAAACTTAGTATTATCTTTAAAATCTAATTGATTATTTATTGCACAAGGTAAAGCATTTGAAAAATTTGTTATTTTCTTAATATATCGTAAGTTTTACAGAAATGTAATTTTTCAAAGCCAAAAAGCATTTTGAATTTAAAATAAAACGTGTAAAAATATAAAGAAAAAAATTTATATTAAAAGCTCACAAAAAAAGAAGAAGAAAAAACAATTAGACTCGAATATCTAAAATCTTATCTTCTAAAAAATGTTTTTAAAAATATTTAAACAGCTGTTTACTTTCAATTATTTTTTTTCGGAGAAAAATGGAACAAGATTGATATTTCTTTTTATTCTATTGTTGGTTTTATTAGATAAGATACATACCATATCGTTAAGTTAATCACTTACTGATTGTCAAATGTTACTTTCTTTACACTGTTTTAAACTCATTTTTTGTTTTAGTTAAACAAGGCTATCAAAGTACTTTTTTGCGCTCTTTCTTTTTCTGAGAATCCATAATTATTATTTTCTGTTCTTTTGTTTTACCATTATACAATATTATATACATTCAATATCAAAGTAGATGTTTAACTTCAATGCACGTTACTCAGTTTCACTTCAATAAGCTTACATATTTATACAATAAGCTTATATAAGCATATTCGTGAGAAAATTAATTTTTAAAGTAGACTAGAGAAAATGTAGCGAATTTGGCAGATATTAGTGTCTAATACGCAAGGTGCTGCCAAAGAAAATAACGAATAATGGGTGAGTATAATGAAACATATTTCTTATAGAAAATATAGTGTCATAAAAGCTTTAAACATTACGTTTGTTCTCTTTTATTTTTTTATATGTTTTATTTATTTTATTTATTCATTTTTATTTATACTTTAAGAATACAGTAATTGGCTATTTTATATGATTCATATAGTATATGACTGAATCACAAAATGATATGATTCATGATCCATGCATAAATTATATACGATTTTATTTTTGAACTCATTAATGTTCCATAACAAAAAGCAAAAAGTGGTATGCATACGAAAACCAGCTAAATAAGAAAGAAGGATAGCATATATATATATATATATACAGTGGTGGCCAAAAGTGTGGACACTTTTTGAAAGTTTAATGTTTTTCAACTTTGTGTGCTTGTAGAATATATTAATTTTCACTTAAATACAAACGTTTATATATCAAATTGAAGGTAATTTAATGTAGAATTTAATAATAAATACAGTATTACAATATCTGTATTACAAAAAA
>NC_092207.1:70607174-70690271 GCF_043381705.1 Parasteatoda tepidariorum
TATATATATATGATATCCGTCTTTCCTATTTAACTGGTTTACGTATGCATATATAGTAAACAAACAGCTGAGAATGGTGCACGTTTTATCAATTAGTGGTGTTGCTTAGAAGTGTGTGAGAACACTAGACTTAACTTCAAATAAAGTAATCATGCACAGAATTTTTACAATTTTTCAACGCCAAATTTGAATAGGTATTATTCCACAGTTTTTTACAGTGTATATTTCATAATAATTTCAATTTTGTTTTAAATTTTGAAATTAAGAAAAATAACTTTCGAAGATTACATAGAGAGCAAGGAATAGATGTTTTCGTGTCATCCTCCAATAAAGTTTAGCTGGTAGACAAACTAACAAGTAAAACACAAAAAAATAATAATAATGATAATCTTTTAAATAGATTTAAAGTCATGGGCTAAAAGATCGATAAAACAAGTCATGAAACTAATGAATCTATGCAAGTAATGATGAAAAAAGTTAGAAAAATATTATAAATAACTTTAGCTTCTTTTATTAATGCATTTTCAGAAATTATAAAAAAAAATATCAAATCGCATCTCTAGTTTTCAAAAATGTCAGAAATCAACTTTAATTTTTTTGCGTTATAAACAATAGATGACGTGCAACATTTGCTGCATACACTTTTTTAATTTGGTTTAAAAAAGAAACTCCATTTAACACATAAATAACATTTAGCTGTTTTATTAATCACGCTTAACCCGTTTTTTTTATTTATTACTTTAAGTCGTGATTTTAAAATAAATGAAGTCGCAAGTTGATAAAACAACTCTTAAAGAAAACAAGATTTGAAACGCCAGTATTTTTTCAATGAAACTAAAAATGACTTCAATTTTAAGCTTTTAATGTAAAACATTTTTATTCCTTAAGGTTAAGAATTTTTTCTTCGGTAATTGAATTTCCTCGTTCAAAATGAGGGGAAAAAAATTGAAAATGCATCAAAACAGTCAAAAGTTCTCTTAATTTATTTAAACTTCTTTCAGTAAATAAATGTCTTTTTGCAAGCAGAAGTTTTTACGAATTGATTTACAACTAAATTGTTCCGCATAAGTAAAAGTAATTTCTTTAAAAAGAGAAAACATTTTATTAATAAATTGCAACCTGAATCTTAATTAGTCAGTAAAGTTTCCGTGATACATTTATAGTTAAACTTTTAAAGTGACGACTCAGCTTTTTTTTTTTTTTTCGTTCTTTTTGTGTGTTTACTGAAGAGTTGAAAAATAACAACATTAAATATTGACTGTTTTTTACTATAAAATAGGCTTTAATTTTTTCAGGAAAGTTTTAAATAAATTCAGTAATTTGCAAATACCTAAGACAAGAATTGCACAAAAGTTCTTGCGATTTGGTCAGTTTCCTTTGAAATTCTATCGGACTGTTCGGAAAGTAATTTCGTTATTTAAATTAAAATAAAAGATGGCTCTTCTGATAGTGAAAAAGTATTTCATTGAACTACATATTGTCAATTTTGGTCTAATACCTTTTGCTATCTATCCGGCAGTAACGTGATTCCATGCTCAAAAATATTTTGTTCTTTTCTGGCACAAAAACTGACCAAGGGACATTTGACCACCTCGTTTGGAGTGAAAGGCTTACCGTCTGATAAATTTTGCAGAAATCGAAAAAAAAAACATTGTAGACAACTCATTTCTCATCCCCAGAGACGCCCTTAAAAAATTGATTATTTTTTGAAGTTTTAGAAGAAAATCACAATCGTCAATACGCAACATCAGAGACGACTGGCACAAAAATCGTGACGTCTGTTGACGTCAGTGACGTCACAAATTTTGCCCTAAAAACACAATGATCTCCAGTGACGTCTTGAAGATTAATGGGTACCAGTCGATCGATGGGTACCTGTCTGGGGAGTACAGGTGGTTTGTGCGCAATGCCAACTACATTATTACAATCATGCCGTTGATCTCGAAATTGTGAAACCTTAACCTTCATGGCACTCCTGGCCCACAGCGGGCTGTTTCAGGAATTATTTATATTAAGAACACTGGGAAACCATATGTTGAGCTTTGAGACTGTTTTGAACCTTAGAAACCAGTTTTGGCAGTGGCTTACTGTCAATTCACCTTCGGGTAGTTTTTTTTGGGTATACATATCGGGTAGTGCCATGGAGGGTAGTATACATATCGGGTAGTATCGGATAGTTTTTTCTTGCTTGAATAGAATATTTACCTTTTCGAGTGTAAAAAAGTAAAACATGCCGAAAAAGCTGCTTTTTACTTTCCATATTTAAAAGAGCACCATTCAAGAACTGAAATCAATCGAACTTTTTCGCGAGCAAGCGTTGAACATATCATCTGTCATAATATATAATGATTATGGAGCTTAATTTGAATTTTCTGTGAGGAAATACAATTAAAAAAATTACTTTTCAAACAACCCTATACGAGAGACCAGTATCGAATGTGGCTAAGTTTTTGATTGAAAGGACAAATAGCTGAGGGCGAGAATCATGCAAAAATTTTGAGTGAATGGGCTTACATCAGCGTTTTCAGATATCATCAAATATTACATCAAGCCAGTTTTAAAAATAGTCGAATCGACCTCAAAAACAATCATATATCTATACATATTATTAAGTATAAGGTATATTATTATGTATGTGAATATTATTAGGTGCATGCATATGTAAAGATTATGTTATCAAATTTATGTGAATGAACGCGTATTATCGCTGTCTATTATGTCAGTTTTAGACATTCAAATATGAAGGAAATTTTGCTAAAATAGCAACCTAAACATCAACATTTTTATTTAATTAAATGCTGAGTATGGTACTTCATTTTAAAGTTAAGTTTCTTAATACTATACACAGTTTAGTTTTAAATTACAAAAAACATAAAAATTTGTATTCCGTTCTAAATTAGGTTTTTTTTTTCTTTTTTTTCTTTTTTTTTGGTATACAATAATGGGCCAATTTTTTCCGATGAGTTTTTAATCTAAAAAAAGTGATCAGAATATTTTATTATATAAACTGTCTGATTATACAAATTATTTAAAAATTATTTTCATGATCTTACGATTAGAGTAAATTTTAAATTAAGTTTATCAATAAGAAGTTTCCTAAGCAAGAAGTTAAATATTAAATTATAGCACTTATTAGCTCGAAAGTTTTTAAAAAATTCCTATTCTTGAAAAAAACATTTTAATTGCAGATAAATAGAATTGGAATTTGCATCTGGAACACAGAAACTTCTTGATAACTTAATATGGTGCGTGAACTTCTGATAACGTGAAACTTCTTGATACTGGCTTAATATGGTGCTATAAAGTCATATAATATATGTCCTTTCATAAAAGCATGGTAAGTGACAGAAATTTTATTTAGCTTTAACTTTTATTAGCAATAAACTTTTTTCTTGAATCCATTGTAAAAATTAAAAAAACTTAGTTTGTCATTCGCATTTTTTTAAGTTGCAATTAACTTTACACTTTAATTTTTATGAATATAAACAAAGGTTTCAATATTCTAGTCTAAGTACTTCATTTCATCTCTCAACATTCAAACATCAATTTACTTATATTTACTAATTTTGGTTTTAATTTTTAAAGGTTAGTTGAAAACAATTCAACATTTATTCTAAAAATGTCAACAGAGAATGGAATATCCAGTTCTTTGATTTTGATTTGACTGATAATTTGAATATTGCTGAAATATTTTTCTGAAAATGACTTTTTTGCATAGTATGTTAAATAATACACATTATTTGGCTTTGAATATTAATCTGTTTCCTTAGAATCAGTCTAAAAGGTCATACATAACGCCTTGATTGATTCAGTAGTAAAAAATGTTTGCTTCGAAAATTGGCTGAAACCTTAATTCGCTTATAAAATCTCCTAAAATTCTCTGCACTGAGATGTACAGCGTTCCAAATATAAAAAACAAAACACTCTGAATAACTTTTAATATAATGATCGGATCTTCACGTTTTAGGACTCTATCTTAATGGTTTAGAGGGGTGACCTCAAATATGCTAATTAATTAGAGCGAACAATATTTCAAGTTAAAAAATCAAACACAAAAACGTACTTTCTCTGAATAAACATGCCTTTTTTTCATTGGATTCGGATTTCTTTTTTCCAAAATATAGGGGGTAGCCACAATCTGGGAAATATGGCCCTCATAGTTTGGTAAGGAGAACGATCCAAACTTTTTACCCCTTAATGTTAATTTTAATTTTTGTGCATTTCGCTATATCTTGAAAACTTTTTAAGCGAGTTAAAAAAAATTTGAGCACAATTATAAAATTCGTTTATCGTTGAAATTCAATATAAGTATAAAATTCGTAAGACTGTATTTATTATTTGTTTCATTTATAGTAGCTATATTTATTATTTGTTTTATTTGTAGTAGCTACATATACTATTTGTTTCTGAGCTATTTTGCTACATTTTTACACTTTGTAGAGGAACCCTTTTCAACTGCATTTATTCCATCAATATTTCTTTGTTAATAACTTTTAATACTCCAGGTTTATACTTACAATAAAAGCGTTGATTAAGATACAATGTTAACAACATCATTTTTGGACATATAAGAAATAGGTACGTTTACATGTTTTCTTTAATAAGCAGTCGAAAAAAATGTTTGGGCTTGTAAAACTTTCCCTCAGTCATGTATTTTGTAGACTAACATGAGCGGCATTGCATGTTAAGTGTTTGATATATTTTGTACGCTGTTTTCAATATGTTTTTTTTTCGTAAGAATCCTTTTCGAGCTAACTGAATTAATTAAAAAAAATTAAGAAGAAGTGAAAATTGTGTGTTGTAACCAAAAAGTATATCAGCAAATCATATTTTTCCATCTTTTACGTGTTCATCCCTTATATCCGTATGCGATAGCGCCAGATATAACGTTTAATTAACGGTATCCTTTTTTTTATTTATTTATTTTAATATGTTGCACAGTCTTATGGATATAAAAAGTTGCTTTATAAAATTATGTCACTCGTACTTTTTCTTATTTTTCTCGCATTTCCATCTATTTTATTAAGGTTGTTGAGCAACTGACACAAATTTGAGTTTACAGCTACCAATGTTCAGCTCCGCATCCTCGCAATTTTGAACAAAATCCGGAAGATAAGGGAACCCCTGGATCAAGTATTGGGAGAAATTTCCCCTTTTGGAGGACTTTTTGATGGAACTAACACGCATTTGTGTTACATGGAGAGGAAAATCATGAAAACCTCCCACGATTAGCCTGTCGGCAAAGGGACTCTAACTCATGATCCATCTACACTGAGGATATTTTATGTCAGCTCTGTGGTTGGTGAAAGCCGGAACGAAATTTGCATCGACCAGCCATCGCTGGGATTCGAAGCAGGTTTACCTCACTGGAAGACGAAAGCTCTATCCCTTGAGCCATCACGGCTTACATTTCGTTCCATTGGAACTATTTCAAATGACTACAAGGGCATAAAAATTCATAAGATATATAAATAAGTAAATAAAATAAAGTAAAAATTAGTCGCCCTTTTGCTATGAGAAATTCGAAGATAATTAATAAAATTTCATGAAAACATTACGTGCTTAAATTTAAATGAGCAAAATAACATTATCGTCAAAAATGTGCATTTTATTTTTATTTTATAGCTTAAAAAATCTATTTTACAAGCATATAAAAGGAATAAATTAAATGAATACCTGTCACTTCATGACCAGAAAATCTTTTCATAATCTTGATGAAAGTATTTAGTCCTCAGGTGAAACATTAAAAATAATTCACGAAAAAAAAGATAAAAGAAAATTAAATCGAAATACATAAAAGCAGAGCTCGTGAAAAGGCTTTTCAAAAGAGAGTGACATCTCTGAATATTTTTAAAAAATGATGAATATTTACTTTGAAATAAAATACATGAGACTTAGAATGCATGATGGAAACATCAACAAAAAATAAATCAAAATTTTCAATCCTTTCAAAGAGGTTTTTATTTACATCAAAAAAAAGTTTCCTCTTGATAATTCATACTTTATGCATGACTGCCCTAAAGGTATTTCAAATATTTCGTTGACACATATACCTATAGTCGGAAGTAAATAAACTATTCATATCAGCTTTTAAAATAGTACTTTTATTGCTTAAAATTTATATCATTAAATATTTATTAGCATTTCAATATCATTAAGTTATTGGTGATAAATTTAAAAAGAAATATTAATTATATATGAATGGAATTTAGGAAGATAATGAAGAATATAAGAATAAAATTGTGTATTAAAAACAAATAGGCTAAATAAATTCGCTCTTTCCACTTAATAACACTTACAATTTTCATTCTAAAATTACGGTTACTGAATCGGATGCAGACTATCCCTCTAATTAATCCTAAAATTTACGGTAAAGAACATTGTAACCTTTATAGTTTTGAAACCGTTTACAACTCGTATGGTTAGAAAAACATTAATAAAAACTATACAGTTTTTTAACCATTTACTACTAGTATAGTTTCAAAACCATAAAAAATTTAATTTAACTGGAAATTGGAGCTAGGCTCATTTTGTTAGGTAATGGACAATGAAGTTAGGTTGTGGTTGAGTTGAGTTTTATGAAATAAATCATGGAATGCGGTTTAATTCGTTTATTTAGTTGTTTCGCCTGTAGTAGGATAAAGGAAATAGTAGACATTTTTGTGTTAAGCAGCTTTATGGTGCTGCAATCTATGCGAAAATGAGAGTATCATACTCTAATAGTTCAGCGTCACAAATTGGAGGGGGGGTGCAGGACTCTGGAAACTTTTCAAGTGTTGAACGGAATAAAGAAAATATTGTGGTAACCACATCAGGACTCGAACTTTCGTTGTGTTGATCATGAGATTGACAGATTAGCCCTTTCGACAATAGCATGAACTCAGGTGCAAGGAACTAAGTGGCTTCATTAGGTGGGCCTAATTGGTGTTACAAAGTTTTGGTTTTGTAACCGTATTAGGAGAAAGCAGGTAATAAACAGCTTTTCTCACTGCTAGCAGCTTGAATACAGTCTTATTTATGGTTGTTTGACAGCTTTGTTTGTATAATGTAAAATAGCAATAAAATAAATTGTTGTTTAACCATTTGCCGAAAAATTTCTAATAGTTTAGTTTGTAAATAAATTGTCAATTTGTAGAAGTTAATCAATGCAAAGTGCTTCTCAAATTAAGTGTGAATAACTGTAACTTCTTTCCTCAATTAAAATTCGATTTTATTTTGAATTTTTTTTTGTAATCCTATTTCTCACTTTAATATAAATTAGAAAACGCGCCTCAGAATTTGAATGCATTAAATTTCATTTATCGTAATATGACTTAAATTGAAATGTTCAGTAGAATAAAATTAAAGTATTTTAAAAATAATCACAGTTAAAAATACAGAAGCATGTTAAATCAAAATGCCATACACTTTTGCGGAAACTTTATTTATATTCTAAAGTAAACATTAAAAAAACTAAATTTCCTTTGAAGTTGAATAAAGAAGTCTAAACTGATGTCACTTTCATATTACGATTAGTAATCCATCCATTAGTAATCCACCTGTCCATTAGTAATCCATCAATTAATGATCAATCGATTGCAGATATCAACCAATGCGTTTCTTTGGAATGGGAATACAAATCTTCCAATGGGATATCTGCAAGTAACATAATGTGAGTATCTCGATACTGATTGGTTGTTGAAACGTGGCATTTGTTTACGTTAGGAACTGCTCTTTCTATTCTATTTCAAGTAATCCGATCCTGTCAATTATCAATTCTCTTTAGTGACACATTTTATATTCTTACACAAAGAATCTTTCACAAGGATTTCAATTCTTGCGCTATACATTTCTTACATAACATAAACACAGACATGAAGTCACGTAGAACATAAACAAACTAATTATTCATCAAAGTTGCTAGGAACACAAAGCAAAACTATATAGAGGTTACAATAAAATAATTACAAATAATAAATGTAAGTTCAGTAAAAGATGTTCACAAGAAAGAATTCAATTTTAACAAATTTGATATGGCACTGTATTTAATTAACTTCTCTTTAATTAACATTCTAACTTATACGGAGGAACTTGGCTCCACTTTAACACGTCATTTTGCAACAAATTCGATGTACGATACGGTGATGTATTTAATTAATTCACATTAATACATATTCTAACTTATGTGGAGAAACTTAGCTTTACTTTAACATGCTATTTTCCTTATAAACGAGCCAATCCACACATGTGTCATAGGTCACATGTGTGGATATTCATGTCTTTCTCCTCTTGAAGTGCAAGCACATACTTGCAAACGTGTTATTTAAATCTAACCAAAACGTATCAACGAAGAATTCTTCACATTTTAATTCAATATCAAAATTTAAAGTCATCAAAAACAAAGCTGTGGTTTAAATTTTTCTTTAATTTCTTTTTATGTTTGTAAATGTTAAATAACTTTTTTCCTTTTCTGATACACTTCGTTCCGTGCGAAAAACAAAACCTTTATTTATGCTTTCTTATACATCATATTGTCCTTAGTTTTGTTGTTTTTACATCACAAAAAAAGCTAAAATAAAGAAAAGTATTGTTTAGCTCTAACATAATATGCCTTTTATGCAGTTTTTGTTCCTATTACACATTTTTTTTACCTTAAGGCATGCTTTCAAATTGCATTGACAATAAGCCTTTAGAATTTTTTTTAAGCGAAATCCTCTCTTTGATTATGTTATGTCCCATAATATAATCAAGAAAGGGGATACCCTTAAGGAACACATATCATTAATGTTATGGATAATAAAGAAAAAGTATTATGATTTATTTGATAGGATGCGATTTGAATATGGCTAGTTATAAATAAATAAAAATAGAAATTCAGTTATAAAAAATGCTTTGAGAAATCAAAAATTAGTTTAATTGACAATACTACTGCACAATTTCTGATAAATTGTTTATTTTTACTATCTCATGTGTTGGAATTCATAAATGTATTAGTACATTAAAAAATAATAATTTAAATAATATAGTTCAAAATTTTTGACCAATGTGCATGCATAATTTCATGTTTCATTTGTCGTTTTCTTATTTCATGTTAAAAAACTGCTGAGTTTTTTATTTATGACATTTTTATTCATGGCATTTTTCTTCATAAAAAAATCATAACAAAATCATCATTAAATTGATCTCATTTTTTTCCAGAGTTTTCTTGCTTCCTTCATTTAGTTTGGTGTTTAAATGACATTATGGAGTATATATTTAGTACACTAGTGTATCTAAACTCAAATCATTACAAGCGACTTCATAGTGAAACATTTGCGAACGTGGCGATTAGAGGAAATTATTAAAAAACATATAAGTTATATTATAGTTAAGGATTAAGGATTCTCATTGTACAAGAAAGTAATTCCATTATCTTGTTTTTTATACTTCAAGTATAAAAAGGTTTATTTTACTTACAAATAGTGCTTTGAATTAAAAAATAAGCTTATAATACTCCCAATAATAAGCGACGAACTGCTTGATAGAACCATGACGCACTGAGAACTATTGAAATTGCTTTTTGAAAGTCTTGTGCTTTTTGAAATCTTGTTCCTACACAGTTAAAACAGTTTATGCTAGTTTAGCCACATAGTATGATGAAAACTTGTTGAAACCATAAATTCTCAGAAAAATCAGTTCTAAGTTTAACCATAATTTCCTGAAAATTCGCTGCAGTAATTAGATTAAAATTTTCCTATTTAACATTGAGAACAAAACAATGACCAAAACTTCCAGAATATGGTAAAATTTAAGTTGTTTCTGGTTCTATAGGAACGCCAAAAAGTGAGGTAGTTTTATCTAAACGTCTATCGTCATTTGTAAACTGTGTAAGCTATAAGAGCTAACATATACCAAACTTTAAAATTATAATAAAATGTGTATTTTTAATTTAGAAATACCCGGACAAGGCTAGATCTAAATCAGTAGCCTTACTGTGACACATTGAGATTGTCCCTACTTCTTGAAATGAAAACGTAGAAGTAGCAGATTCGTGTCCCGCAGCAACCCTGTAAGTATCTATTTATTAATATTCACTTATAATTATTTATTTACTAATATTTATTTACTAATATTTGCATATTTATGTGTGTGAGTGTGTTGTTCTACCATGAAAAAAGGGAAAATAATAATAATAATAATAATAAAAATAACAAGAAATGGGGGGGGGGGGAATTTCCGAAAAAAAGGACAAATTTTTTTTAAAAAGTCCGGAAAATAAGAGATATAATCTTTTCATCAGCTTACACGATTATATTCGCAAGAAAGAGTGATATATNGAATATATATATATATATATATATATATATAGAACACCGGTGTTCCGTCTGCTCAAAAAATGTATATAAAAAATACTGAAACAATTTCTTAAAGTAAATAAGGTAAGAAAAAACAGTTTTACTTATATTTTTTCTTTAAATCTCATATCTTTAATAGAACATAATGAAGAAGTAATAATTTCTAATAATTCACTTTTTGCGCATATTTTACAGCATGTAAAATTTATATGTTTAAATTTATATGTCATTAATATGTTTTTTTTAAACAAGTCTATATACTCTTACAATTGTAGAAGAATTTAAGAACCCAAACCTCATCTTACAACTATTTTATCATCTTTTAATCTATTGTACATCAAAAGTCATATATTTAATGGTCCAACAAACTAGAAAAAACAAACATTGCTGCGTAAGTCTTAAAAATTTAATTTTAAACCACAATATATCCTTTATTGAAATGAAATACATAATGTTCATTTGTACCAGCTGCGCGGGATATCAAGTAACCTGATTTTGACTGAGTTTAGATTAAGGTTTACGTTTAACGCCAGCGGAAACATGGCAGCATTGACAACGTCCTGTCGCTAATTTAATACTTTTTTTTATTATGTTTATTACTTTTCATCAGTTTTTTTTTCCTTCTGCTTTATCTCTCTGTTCTGTGTGTTCATCCGGTTTTCTTCAGAATTAAAAATCTTTTTCTTGTACTAGACTGCGTGGTATCATGACGACTTACAATTAATGCGTTAAGCTTATACGTAAACACATGGATACTTTGTTTTATAGAAAATTTATGTGGTTTATTCATTGGTTTAATATTTTGAGCAAATATATTATTTCAACATCAGACGGTAAAGGTAAGAATTTTATTCTACTTGTTTTAAAATTTCAGCATGATTTCAGTGAATATATGCATTCCTTTATTTTGTGTCAATTATTATTCCTTATTCAATTTTTGACGCAAAACTCATATTTTAGTATTATTTATTAAGCATTGATAAAACAAAATGATTGGGAAAATTGGTAACAAATTCGATAAATATATTTTGTTGCTTAGTAGAAAGTTCTGACCAGTAAAGTTCAAAATTTTTCCCAATATTTCCAATATATTCATTCGCTTTAAGCATAGATTCCTTTTATGAAAATCATTTTCTTAGAAATATATTTTGAAGTACAATATCATTGCATTTTAAACAATTCATATTTATTTATCTTAAAAAAAATTTATTTTGTAAAATGTTTTTATATTATTTTTTTATATTCATTGTTATTGCAAAAGTTTATTTTTTTATGACCATTAAATTTTTCATATTAAATAATTGTACTTAGCCAAAATTTAGTAATTATTCTGGAAAAAAATTTCTCATAAAATTTTTTTTTGATCATCTTCAAATAGATTAATTAATACAGAATGCATCCTATATTTATTAAATTTTCAACTAATGTGCCTTAAAATCAAATAGAGTATGTATTTCTGATGTAATATTGTTTGCAATAAAAATAATTTGAAAAAAAATTATGAAAATAAAGTTTAAATTAACACTGATTTTTTCATATTTTTTCAGTATTTCAATAGTTACATTTATACATTTAGAAGCGTTTTAGTAGTTAAAATTGTATACAATTATACTGCTATACTAGAGTATCACCCAGAAAGAACATGTAAACTTATTTTCTTTGTGGTTAAAATAGTTCTAAGTTTTATTTAATTTACATTGCTTAGGCTACTTTTAAGTGAATTGAATTCAATATAAAGAAACTAAGAAACACTTTTTTTTATATTTTTGAAGAGAAAACCAATTCATTCCCACAGCAACGTAATTTCAATGTATTTAATACAAGCTCTCACATTCTATGAAATTTTCTCATACTTTCAAGGAAAAGAGCTGGTAAATGCTTATATTATTGGACTATATCAAAAAGAAAAAAATCAAAGGAATGTTTGCTTTTAAGAAATATTTTACATCTTTTGATTCAAAGGACATGTATAAATCTTCCTTATCTGCTTATGAAACAAACTTTATTACTAAAAAGTCAAGTTAAAAGAACGCTAATTATGCAAAACAAAAATATGTATGAGGCAAAACTATATTTTTAAAATACTGAACTAAACACTGAACAAAACGCTATTCTAAAAATAATTGCCCATTTTCAATCTTTTATATTTGTTAATAACTATGCATGAAAATTAATATTCAACTGTTCTTGCATTTGAAAAAATTTTTATAAAAACATTTTACTTGGCATTTTTTTCTTTCATTTTATAAATAACAAGTATTTAAGTTATCAGGGATCACAAGTCTTTTTTAAGTTTTTACTTTGAACAATAAATATGTTATTAGCACAGTTTCTGAGTAGTTTTGTCGAAATTTATAAAGTGCAAAAATATAAAATGAAAAAAAAAAGATGCACTATATTTATATATTTCTTTTATCAAAATGTATTATTCCAAAATACTACTTTATTCAGTTTTGCAATCTTAATTACTTAAATTCAATCCAAAAATTTTTGTAATTAGAATTATACTACCGAAAAAAAACTGTTCAAATTAATGAATCTAAGAACTAAGACTATGTATTTAATGAAGGTAAAACATTTTCCTACTAATCAAAATCCACTTCTGCATTTAACATTCTACTTAACCTAGACTTAGGATCCTTTATTTAAATCAACCTCTAATATATATATTCATAAATGAAACTATATGGTACTAATTATGGGATTCGAAAAAATAGCTTTGTGTGTATACACTGTAATTTTAATGTGTGTTTATAATTTATTCTATGGCAGAGAAATTATATTTGGAACGACCCCCCTTTGATTTTAATTAAATTTGGTGCAATAGACACACATAATGAAGTAAGTAATTCTGCCAATTCTTAGATTTTTAATTTAAATATTGTCCTATTTCTGAACACGTAAAGAGCTAAATTTTCACTCAAAAAATTATAAACTTGCATGCATATAATTGGCTGTAACTTTTTTTTCAAATTGCAGTAAAAGAAAATTTCAAGTACCAACATAAAGCAAAGGAATTTTCCTTTCAATTGATACCCAATTGAATTTTCTGACTCTAGGTCGAAGTATAAAGCTGACCTGATTTTTCTTTTGATCTTAAATGTCACAAAATATGCGTCCAAAATAGTTGAACAATACTAAGGCTGAGTCACTTGTCACAATAAACAAATACATCAAAATAGAGACTAAATAAGCTTACGTTACGCTCATGGAGACTAAAAAGGTTTACGTTTTATTGTAATTTATTGACTTAGCTTTAGAAGTGCTAAGTTTCATAGCATATCAAATTTGTTAGTTTTGTACAGCCTTCCTCTTGAGACACCAATATTTATTGATCTGACAAGGAATGACTCGAAATCAAAGCCAATCTTTCAAACAAGTGTGGAAACATTTTTACCAAAAATATATTTACGAAATTTTCGAGTTATTACCTTTAAATGCAGAAAAGTATCACATTTCTATTGGATGCAATTCAATTAACGATATTTTGTCCCATCATTTGCACAATAATTCTACAGTCTTTTCTGAATTAACGTAAGTCCTTGTATTCAAGAATTCATAACATTAAAATTCTGATGAATTTGTGTGAAGTTAAAACGTTAAAAAAGTGTTCTTTGTATCATTCCTGAGTGCCTTCATCACGTGCGTTTTTATTCTGGAACTGAATTAATTTGGAAAGTTCATTTTTGGCTTAATGAGAACTCTTATATCCAAGAAAGTAAAACAGTTTTTTAAATGAGTTTCTGATATATCTTAAAAAATAATCGGGTTTAAACTATAGGTGTTTTTTACGTCACCATGCATGCTCATATTTTCCGTTAATTCCATTATTCCGCTATTTCCGTACCGAGAAGAAAAAGTGGTGCACGTAGTTATGTTTGTTCTTATTAAGTAATACTTTTTACCTATTTAGTAACAGATTTAAGAAATTTAGACACATTTTGTTTTGTATGATATATTGTCTCAATCGTACTTACCATTGATACAATATATCCCAATCGTACTTACCAGTGGGATAATATATCCCATGAGTGATTAAAAATATTAAAAGACAAAATTTTAGTTTTTTTTTCTGATTATTTTATAACGGCAACTTCTTTTTTCTACAGCATCTGGCTAGACATCTTCTGATATAAATAAGTAATTCGATGCATTTATATTATTTTTATTATTTATTCCCATGCAATATATAGGTATTGTTACAATATTCACGACGATTGGGACATATTGTTCAAAGAGATTTCCGGGAAAATGGAAAAAGTAGAAAACTTTAATCTCTTAGTATACTCATTTACATAAAATGCTTTTCATACTTAAATTTTAATGCTGCAAAAGTCAGGTCAAAGGAATAAAGTAGAAGTAAAAGCCTTTTAGAATAAATTTATGTTCAGCAACAATTATTTAATATTATTTAAAAAGAAAAGTTTAAATTTAATAACTACAAAACTCTTAAGAGAATGCAGAGTTTGATAGTTTGTTGTTATATACACTGAGAAAGGAAGTATGTTCAAAACTGATGACAATATGGTAAAGTTTACCGTATTTCTGGTTCTACGGCAACATCCAAAAAAATCATGGCAATATTTTTCGAAGTGATTTGGTAATGCTATTTGACAATTTGTAATAAAATATGGTATTTTTTACTATGATATTTATTTGTAAATGTGGTAAAATTTTTGACCAAAAGCTAGGTAATTTTAACAGTAGCATAATTTGAAATGACACAAAAATGTCTAGTTTAATAACTTATCTTTTGTTTGGTAAACACTAGTTAATTTTGTTTTGCGTCCATTAGTTGTTGTTTTTTTCCCTATGTAAGATATAAGCTAAGATCCACTAACCTTTAAATCTACAAACTATGTGTATTTGTAAATATAGTGATACTTTATAGTGATAAACTAAATCAGTAGCTTAACTAGTACGCATCACGGCTGTACCAGCATCCTGAAATAAAAGCGTTGAGGTAGTGAGTTCGAGTCTAACCACAATACTGGAAGCATCTATTTTTTATATTTATTTATTTATTGTTACAAAAACACATGCATTGTGTGCTAATTACAAAGTTCGGCTTGTTAAGCTCTTGTTACGTCGAAATAAGTACAGATAGAACAATAAAGAGGAAGACATCAGAAATATATATCTAGGGATACGTAGAAATTCGAACTCGCAAACTCCACACTACAATCAATACATATTCGCAATGTCAATCTCTAACTTAAACTATATGCTCTTCAACTTGACAAGATCTTAGTCCTGCAGTAGTTTGATCGTTAAGGCACTGTTCCCAGTAGATTACCAAAGTGAAGCATCACCGACTCGACTTTGTGCTCGACTTCGCGAGGAGGTCGTCAAGCTACCACAGAGGGGAACCATCCCCTCCTCTGCTGTGGATCAAAATTGCGATGGCATGTTTTCGGATCATCCTCAGGGATGTTTTGTGCAGCTCTAGGGCGACTAAAACAACATACTACTACTTGTCAAGGGCTTATAACAAATCGTACTTTTAAGCAAGAACCACGAGCCTGTAAATCTATGCGTAAAAATAAACAAATGCTTGGAATTTTTTTTTAATATTAGTTTTACGGTAGTAGCTATGCAGCCTTGCCTATCCACCAAACGCTATGTAAAATGGAGGTAGTATGTTTGAATCCCACTGTAAGCTGAAAATCAGATAGCACAAAAATAAGACAATACAAATCTTCTACCGTTACCTAGAGAGTTTAGGGGAAGTACAATACCCCCATTTTGAAAGCCAGCAATACAAACGAAAAAATTACCAACTGATTGGTTTAAAATGGCATTATCATGCAATTTTACATTAATTTTTTTTTCTCAGTGCAAAGTTCCAGAAAGTCCTTAGACTGTAATTATTCAGTCCATTATGAAAGTCTTAAGACTGGAATTATTTAGACTGAATAAGGTCATTGAGCCCGTGTCCAAAAAGTGGTGAGTCGATCCACACCGGCTGAAGACTCCCCGTGAGAAAAATTGCGGCTGGTGCACGTTAAATCCGTGGGATAACAAAGTCCTCCAAGTTTACGTAACAAATCAATACCTCTGAGGGTACTGAATTGAAGAGTGATCGTTCTCTGATTGTGGTCAAAATTACGATCTGTAGATGAATGAATAGATGTATGTAATGATGAATAGATGAATGAATCCACTCTTTGAAACAGGCAAGGAACGTGTGTGTGTGGCGGAAATCGTATTTTTTGCCATAGATGGTGCCACTGAAAAACAAGAAGCGCACCATCTGTCTTAATTGAAGCAGGCTTTCTGGTATTTGGCAAGTGGGATTAGAAACAACAACAGACTAAATGATGAAAAGAAGACAAAAATGTTATTATCTTTCAAATAGGACGCATGAATTATAATTATTAATTATAATTATTATTAATTATTGATTATAATTATTATTAATTATTAATTATAATTATTATTAATTATTAATTATAATTATTATTAATTATTAATTATAAATATTTATAATTAATAATTAATTATTTTAAATAATAATTTCTGAAATGTCAATCAATAACTCATTCATTCTGTTCATTGGCGTATTCTTATTTATTTTTTAAAATTAATGACCACAGCGGATACGCCAAAAATTGAAAACAGTTGTGGTCCATTTCCTGGGTTTGCTATCGTTGCCCTAAGCTTTCTTATCATCTGTGAGTTCTAATAAAACATACGTCATGAAAATATTTATAGTAACCTTTGGGTCAGCAATTAACAGGAAGCGTCAAAAAATTCTCAAAGATTATCTTCTAGAGAAAAAACTCAACGAAATGTGGCCATTTATATCTTTAAAAAAATATTTTGAACAAGAAATAGTAAAGTTTTATTCATATTTCAAATTTATCTTATCTTCTTATTCATTATGTTGTTCAAACGGTAAGTTTAACTGTTAAATTTAATTTTATTTAATCAAGATTTTAAAATAGTTTTTTTTTTTACAAATTGTTTTTCAAAGGCTGTTACTCACCCGAAAATTTTTAAGAACTAAGAAACACGAAAACATCATATTATTTAACTGAAAAATTTTATACCTTTTTAACAAGGCATTTCTTTAAACGCGGTAATACAGTATAAAAAATGCTAATCAATGAATTAATTAAGAGTTATTTTTCAGAGTATATGCTTTTTATCTTCCTACACAGGAAGTATCATGTCTACATACAATATCATATCTATTTGCGCATGAAATATCACATCATTTCTATGATAAAAACTATCATAGGAATACTAGTTCAACGCTGAACTAAAATATTGGTGTCTGGAACCATATTATCGTGAACGTTTGCTGCTACCTTTATAAATTCTGAATTTGAATCATGTTTCCGTTCAGTTTAAGCATACGCCGAGAAAAATGTGTGGTCAAACCATCCTGAATATGGTAGAGTTTATCTATTTATGGCTCTATGGGAATATCAAAAAAGTTCTGTAATTCTTACCGAAGAGCTTTGGTAATGATTTTGGTAAAATTAATAATAAAATAAGGTTTTTCAATTTGTGATAAAACTTGATATGAAATGGCTTTGGATGAAACCTTGGTATAAATGGTTTTTATGCGTTCAGGCTCTAAAGTATCATAATAAAAATCATGATACCTAAAGGCCTAGCATAAAAACCATTTATTTAGTTGCATTTGATTTTCAGTTTTGTATTTTTACTAAATGAGTGGAAATAAGAACTATAATTTTTTAAAACCAGATTCCAAGTAAGCCATTACCATATGAACATAAAAATCATCAAATTGCTGGTTTCAATGCCGTATATTTTAGTTTTCTTTTCCAGGTATATCTGTTTTTATTAGAAAGATTCTTACCTTAAGTACGGTAATTTTTCAAGGATTTAACCATTTAGTATCATTTAATCAAATTTAAGAAAGAGAAGTTTGAAAGACAATATGATTCAATTTAATTCCGCATTATGGTTGGATCAAATTTTGATGGTATTAGGGCTCACAATTTTTCTAAATTTGTAAAAGTGTATGATAAAATTTTAAAGTACTGTACTAATGTAAATGTTCTAATTTTCATACATTTTGAAGTTATCAACTGAAGTTTTTAAACATACATTTTAAAAGCACATTTACAATTTTCACGTTTAAAGATATCTATTTTGATATAAATTAAACTACATTTTTGAGTTGATACATTGAGTTGATATAAATTAAACTACATTTCTTTTCATTATATACATCAATTTAACGTTTTACAACATCTTCAGAACAACTGCTTCAAATGTTGAACCATAACACGGGTATCTTGAACTATAATATGTAACTTTACTGCAGCCTTAATGAGTGCAAAATTAAACCGCATATCCGTACAAGCTGAACCTTAATATCACTTCATTAGGATCAAAATAGTTTAATTTGCAAAAAAATATGGTTCAACTCCGTAAACAGATTTCGCTTGTAACAAAGTCTTACAATTCTGAGTTTCAAAACTTCTTTACCACATGCACTACAATCTACTATAGGCCAAGGTCTTCTTAAAGAGCTTCTTCAAACGGGTACGAACAACAGCTATGGTCCTCCAACGATCTTTTAATGTCTTAAGACACTCTAGAGTACTGTATGGAAATAATATTTCTGGTAAAAAATAACAATAATTTTTGTTAATAAAACCAAAATATACTGTTTTTGAACCATTTATGTGGTAATTTTTCTATTGATATGGTAACGGTTAAAAATTATAATCCTTTTATCACGGATTTAGTAAAAAATACAAAACTGCAAGGCAAATGTTTTCTTATGCGATACTCTAAAGCATCATGATAAATTTCCCGATTTTGCACACTTACCTAAATTTATCACAAATTATAAAACTATACTTTATTGTTAATTTCACCAAAGAGTTCTGTAATAATTATCTAGCTATTTGGTGTGCTCATCGAGCCAGAAGTGCGATAAACTTTACCATATTCAGATAATTTTGACCATAATTTTTTTTTTCTCAGTGTTCCAACTTGTGCCAATTCTTTGAGTGTACAGAGCGCCAAAACAAAGAACGGATTACCTAGAATAACTTTTGATCAATAATTTTAACTTTCGATCTCAAATATACTAATTAATAAGAGCAGGCGATATTTTAGCTTAAGAAATAAGACGCAAAAACATACTTTCTCTTACTCAACACACTTTTCTTCCTATGGATTCGGATCTCTGACCCCCAAGATACAGGTAGTGGGAAGAATAGATCTAATAGTTTAGTCAGTAGAGAGTTCCAAAGTTTAGATCTCTAAATGTTAATTTTACTGCTAGCGTATTTCGCTATATCTCAGAAATATTTTCAGCGAATTGAAAAAATTTTGCACATAATTATAAAATTTGTTTATCCAAAGATAATTCCATTCAAAAGAAAATAACTTTTGATAAATATTTATTATTTTTTATTATTTTATTTAAGAATGGCAAAAAAATTTTGAAAATGCAAGGTATAAAATTTTTGCATCATTTTAAAGAATGTAATTTGATATGGCAAAATACAAAATTTGAGCGAAATCAGCTGAATAGCACCTAAAATCGAATTTTAAGTATCTGACTTTTTTGATAAATTCTGGTAAAATTACTGTACTGTATTGTAATGACGTTTCTAGTAAAATACCCATAAGCCTGCATTTTTTAGAGCTGTACATACATCACTACAAAATTTCTAAATGAATCTATTTTAAAACCATTATGACGTATCTATACAACCTGCATGTTCTTATGATTGACTTCAAGAGAAAACTGTAGGCAATTCTACCGTTTCAAATGAGAACTGTTTATAGTCTTAGAACATTGATTCATATATTGCGTTCTATAATGCAATCCTTTTATACTCCCTCCACAACTTATGGTAGCATAAATACGATGCATTTCTACGGAAACTTCATGGTACGACTTAAATTTATGTCAAAATCCCTGACGGAAATTGAACGGATGTTTGAATTGTAATCTAATCAATGCCATATTTGTTTACTCTGATTAAGGTCAATAAACTTAATTCACGAAAATTACGCTAAGAATTGCACTAATTAACGCAAATTACGCTAATTCGTTAGAATAATGTTTTCATGAAAAGCCGAAATTTTTTCTTGAATATGCGGTTGGACACTTTTCAATGCGTGCGCTAGCTACATATAAAACTTATTTTTATTACACTTTATAATTTTAGCTTTTAGGGATTATTACATAGTAGGCCACTAAACATTATTACACCTAATTAATATTTCCGATATTATTTCATCAACTTGGAAGATGCATTGATTTTAACTATTCTTGTAACACTTGACAATGGGTGTGCTGGCTACATTAAAGAACATATTTTTATGTAGCTCTTATTTAAATTTTACGATTTTAGCCATTATGCATACCTGTAAAATTAGTTTTAATGCATACCTGTAAAATTCTTTTAATACAGTCGTAAGAGTGGAATAATTCTTAAAATAAGACAACACAAGACAGTATCCGGTATTAAACATATTACAGTACTCTAAATGCCATGTTTTATTACTTCCACTGGAATTTCGTATAAGTGTGTAATTTTTCGTATTTTTATAGAGTATTTCAAGTTCTAAGAAATGACATAAAATAACTTTATTAACCTCAAATGAAGATGAACTATTACAAAATTCTGTGATGACTTCCTGTGTACCTATGGCGCAGTTACAGCAAAATTACAAAACGAGAGAAACCACAAAATGTGAGTAAATTATTTACAACTTTTGTTTAAACATCTATTTTTTTATTAAAATGCTTATTTATGCGTACTAGATTTGCTTATGCCTGTACTTTTAATTATACATGTTTACATTAGTTTTGTTTATAGTATTTGTATATTTGATTATACATGTTTATTCATGCTAATTTTGTTTAGAAATGTATTTAGGAACTACCTTGTTTGTTTATGTTAATTTTGTTTATGTTAATTTTGTTTGCATTAATGATGCTTGTAAGTGTATTTTCCCTCACATGAGGATATGAGTTACTATGTGTACAAATGCTTCCTTATTCAAGAAGGTGGGTATTATGTTATTAGAATTTTATATAAAAAGTTTTTTTGCACTATACCGTAAAAAATTCAGGATTAAATTACGGTAAAAAGTACCACCACTCAGAGTACTAGTTATCGTTAGCGTAAAACCGGTTTTTACCGGAACATGTTACAGAATCTAAAATCTAATAAAACCTGATCATAATTTTTACAGTAATAATCCCTGAATCCCTCTAATTAAATAAATTTTACTGTAAAAATTACGATTAAATATTTTGCGATGAAAATTGGTTTTTTGGTAAAATGCATCCAAAGTGCATGTGATAATGCACCCAAAGAGTCGGTACTATATCGTAATTTATTCCGGAAGATTTTACCTATACACTTAAAGGATCATATATTTTGGTGAATTTCACTTGTCTAATTTTCTATTTTATTAAAAATTTTAATTTATTTTTATTTAATTTATGATATTTCAATTTGATTCAACAATTCAACACAATTAGAAAGCTGATTTTTTTAAGGCACAAAATTATGCTTTCCAAAAAAGTGCTTTTAAAATCAATGCTTTTAACTTACCCTCCAAACGGCAAGATATAATTATCTAATAAAACAACTATAAACCACTTTCGAAATTATTTTTATGCTTGTAATTTTATCTATATATCTATTATTATATTCTAAATATTTAAAAACTAAGTAATACTTAAATCATGAACTATGTAATCTTTGAAACAGGAACAATAAACAACTTCTTGAATAACACTTATGCTATTTAGAAAACCATTCTAATACATAATTCTGCATTCTTTTGTACTTTAAAATGTTGAAATCCTCCTTATGGTATCCTCAAAACAGATTTGCATATGCTATTCTATTATTCCGTATTTATGTTTATATTTAATTCTGCCAGTATTAATTACGACATATTTTTTCACTTTTCAGCCCAAATGAAAGAGAGAAAACGAAATCAATTAATTACTCTATTGAAGGATGCTGATAGATATGTGGAAGAACTAGCCAGTTTCGTTTTGAGAGCAGCTTCAAGTGGCCGCTTATCTGTAGATCTAGGCAAGGTACCTTATTTTACTTAGCTATTTTTAATAAACTTTATTAATTACACAAAATACACAAAAATTATAAAAAAATATACACAAAATTTTAAGCGTACAGTGAAACATATGTATCGAATTAATTGCTATATGTTAAAAAAAATTTAATTATATATAAACTATATAGACATACTGTAGACATAGTCAAAGTACGTCATTCTTAATAATAGCTATTTTTAGTAAACATCATTACTACTATCATACATTACAATTAAAAAATATACACGAAAATTCAGTAATACTTTTTATAAGGATTGAAACTTTTGGAGAAAGTGAAAAAAAATTTTGGTTATGCGACCACTCAGTTAAGTACTCAGTTAAACTTCAAGCTGATCGAGCAAGATGATCATTTGCAAGATTACAAGACAATCCTTTGGTAGTCCAAACGTAATGACATATTTCATATTTTCCAACTGCATAACTTAGTAGCCCGAACGTAGTTTCATCTTTCTCAGTTCACCTAAACTGGGCAGTTTATGTTCGTTAAGACGAACTACTAAGTTGATCTGTGCTGAGACCTTCTCTCTTCTAGAAGTTGCTAGAAGGTGGCTAGACAGAGTGCATTATTGGGAGTAAACAGATAAAGAAAGCTTGTCTGAGGAAGCCTTAGCCAGTACTGGGCCGCGGTGCTAATGAAGAAATAGTGATACCTATCAAACGCTATACGTTTAGAAGAGTCTGAAACAATATTTTCCATAAACATATTCATAGTACCTTATTTTAGCTATATTTAGCAAACAATATTAATTATTATTATCCATTAAATTTGAAAACTGCACACTGACATTCATGATTTTAAAAATATCTGTACTTTTACTTAATTGTTAAAAAACTTTAATTACATTTTAAGGAAAAAGAAAAACACCTGTCTACCCGATCAAAGAAGAAAGAATTGATATGGAAAATGAAATCTGAATGGGATAAGTTAAGTAAGTCGCATCCAGAATTTATTTTTATTTCTAAATAGCTTTTGGATGCAGTTGTGCGATGTATCAAGAAGTATTAATCCTACTTGTAAAACAAGAAAACGATGTTTTTTTAAAGTATTATTGCTATAAGCTATCTTAACTGTATAACTTTGGCCAGAATAATCTGTTTGGTAGGACGTTGAACTCGAGTTCGTGGAAACGGGAGTTCGAATACTTCCTGCCGAAGAAACCCCGTGTATTAAATTGTGACTGCTGCACGTTAAATCTAAATCTGTTGGGGTCACAAAGACCTCCAATTTCGCATGCAATTCAATACCTCTGAGGGGTACTGAATTAGGCATTGATCGTTCTCTGGTTCAGGTCAAAATTACGATTTGTGGAGGGGTGAATGGATGTATGAATGCGTCCTCCCAGTAAAATGGGCTGTGACGTAAGTGTGTAGCTGAAATCGGTCTCTTGACCATAGATGGCACGACGAAAAAACCTCAAACACGCCCTCTGCCTTTAACTCGAAATCAGGCTTGTAGTATTGGCCGGTGGGAATAGAAACAACAACAACTATATGTAACGTAAAATTTTAAAAAAAGAGTTTACTCATATGATAATACCTAACTCTTTTTAAGCATATAAATTTTTTTGCTATCCTATTAATTTCGTTTTCAATTTAATTTTTTAATTTTAATTTCCTTTCTTTTTCAATTTCCTTTTTAACGTGAAAATTTAAAAGCTATATGAATTGTACAAATCATTTCTCATACTAAATCTTTGTTTCAGAAATTCCAGATAAACCATCAGCAGTTTCTATTGACATAGTTGGCACAAAATCTTTAAAAGTAAAATTCTCGCCAAGCATATCGTCCAGAGAGCCTGATGCTAATGTCACAAAATACAAAGGTATGAGTTTCAATATATTTTTTTTCCTTTCACATAGAGAAAAAAAAATATGCTCAAAACTACCAGAATAGGGTAAGATTTACCTAAGATTTATCGTGTTTCTGGCTCTATACCAAAATGTTTAGTAATTTTTACCGAAGCGCTTTAGTACGAATTTTGACAAAATTAACAATAGAATATGGTTTTATAAAATACAATAAAATTTGGTTAATGTGGTAATTTTACCAAGTATGATATAAAAAACATTTATTCGGTTAATTTTACTTTTTAGTAAATAGACCTTTGATGCAGCAGTGAATACAGTTTGTATTTATTATTTTTTTCATTTGTGGTTTTTCACAGTTGAATGGAGTTTACAATCAGATTTTCAACCATTATCTGGTTCTCGAGAAATTATGAATCTTCAGAAATTAGAAGTCACTCTATCTGATCTTAACCATGGGATCCCATATTACATTCGAGTCGCGGCTGGAAATTCTAAAGGGTATAGCCCATATTCAACACCAGAGCAACCAAGTGCAACACCTTCAAGTGAGTTCAAATTAAAAATATTACAATATTTGGAGAAATTTAAAAAAAACTATATTTTAAGTTATATCAATTATTTAAGATATACGAGTTATATAACTTTAAAATGTAGCAGATAAAATTTATTCATAATATTTGCATAATCATTTTAAAAAGTTTTTATAAAATCGCCCTTATGTCTATTAAAAAAATTAATAACCACCTTCTTCTGCATTATGTCGGATTGAAATAAAATATGCATTATGTTTAGTGAATATTCTTAAACTTTGCAGATCGTAATTCTTTATGAACTTGGAAAATATTTCCTTTTTTTTAGTGATCCTTGAAAAAAATTTGTTATAGAGTATGAATTATAATTATTAAAATTTTGTTTCATTTTCGTTCTGACAAGTTACTATATTAGACACCAAACGCTTTTCTCGTTTCAGATATTAAAGGACAAATTCTTAAAAAATTTAAATGTTTGTGTTCTGTAAAAAACGTTTTCAAGGTGTAATTTTATGAACATAGATCAAATATACAGAACTTTTATAGTAGTAGTAACTAAAATTTCACTGAATCACTGTAATTATATAAATATTATTCCATAAATTAGGTTTTAAAATTTTACGTTCGAAATATATTTTACGGATGATGCACCCCGGGTACCAGTACTTTTTGTCATAAATTGATGGTGTAAATAAATGCGATGGTGTAAATAAATGCGGCTTAGATAAAATGACATAACACGGTAAAAAAATCAACATAAATAAAAATTACCCAGATAAGTATGAGTAAATTATCTTCAATAATTCTATATTTTACCATTCCAATGATGTGATAAAAATACAAAATTTATTTATTGTATTTATTTTGTAATTTCATTCTTCTCTTGAAAATCATGATTCACTTTGATTCACAGATTGAATTATTTTCGTCGCTTAGTAATTCATACGTATAAATAAAGTTTACATAATGAATGTTTGTAGGCTGGATGGACGTAAATGGCAAAAAGTCTCGCTCTCATGGTCGTCTATGTGAGTTAGATAGCGTATTTCATCAGATCATATTTACTAGAGAACCTGGCTCTCCTGAAATCACAGGTAACGTGGTTATTTTCTAAACATATGAAAATATGTTAAAATACATTTTGAGAACACTTTACATTTTCGATTTCAAACATACTACGGTTACCTGCAAGCATAATAATATGGTTTTCAATGAAAAAGTATCTTGTGTAAACTTGTGAAAATTATTCACATTTTAAACTTCATAAAAAAAGTGGCTGGGTGGCGTAGTTGGTTTGTCATCGGCCTTCTGAGCCCAAGTCTGCGGGTACGATTTCCGGCCCAGACACCGGATATTCGGGATGCAGAAAATCCTCAGCGGCCATGTCGTATGATTATGCGGCATGTAAAAGATCCCTGGAGTGCCTTATTGGCTCTTGGCATTTCCGGCAAAATTAAAAAATTCCTAGCGCACTTTAGCATCCAAATAAGAGTCTCGGTGCTGCCATCTAGTGTGGCAGAAACTAGACGTCCCATTACATGGGACGGTTAACATGGCCAACGGTATCTCACCCATCGTGGTGGTCCTGAAAGAGTGGATACCACTTCTGGAGAACGCACTAGATCTGCTTATGTGTGCAGCTCATTGGAAAAAAAAATTTAAAAAAAAATATTTTAAAAATAAACTTCATAAAATCTCAAGCGACATATGATTTCGCTTAGTATTTATAATAATAAATTATACCTTACAATAGACATTCATACACCGAAATATGATTGCATTAGGAAAGAAAACATTTGATAGATACTTTTATAGGGGATGATACCCAACAACGACGGAGATATCTTTAATAAATCTTGTTTGACAATACAAAATTAAATTTGTGAGAAACCGTTTATCATTTTGAGCTTTCTTTTTAAAAGTACGAAAACTAGATAGCATTTAGAGAATAAATAAAACTTTATTTACATGGAAAAAAAATTATCGTTAAACTTTCTCTTAATTTGATGATGATTTATTCGGACAAATTAATTGTTTCAAGCAATGTTTAATACTGAAGAGAAAAAAATTGCCCAAAGAAACTAACATATATTATTTGATGTGTAAGGAGTTAATTTGTATAGAATATCGAAACAATACGATAACATTGTAATAAAATTAATATAACTAAAATTTCAATTCAACACTCAAAATAATTCGATTTCAGATTTAGCTACAACGAGGAGCCTATATTTATGTAATATTTTTTCTTTCGTTTTCTTGTCTACAAATTGCAATAATACGTAATTGACACGTAATTTGAATAATGTGATTTATTTTTCAAATGATATTTTTCCCCTCTATGTATGTTGTTCTTAATCCAGGTGTGAAAATAAACAATAATACATATCCTGTTTGCCAACTAAAGACAACAATTTTTAATAAAAAGAATTCAATGTGAATATGACATGTATATTTGTATAATCGCTTTCTAATGCCTGAAAACCAACGAATGTCTTTCATTTCAGACATTCCTTTTGGAAATGTTCTAGGAACACCCCGACAACAGAGAAAGCAAAGTAGAATGAGCATCAGAAATCTTTTTACTCCAACACCCAAGTTTCAAAAATATCTCGAGCGGTATTATTTATTTTCATTTACATTATTATTCTTATTATTATTTGACGTTTCTTAATATCGCGCAAAAAATATTTCAAGACAGTAAAATACATTTTTTCACAACTTTATTAAAAATAACTATTTACAAAAACTATTTCTTAATTAATTCATTTTATAAAATTATTAATATTGAATAAAAAAATATATTTGTTTTATTTTTTTAATATTAGTAATAATTGTAAAAAAAAATCTTATAAAATTTATATTATGGCTTTTAACATTTTATTTTATGGTTATTAACTTTTCATCAGTTCTTTTTCTTCGTAATTATAATCAGGAGAGCTCTTATTTTATTGCTGCATGGTAAACATATACCGAATATAATACTGAATATAATTATAGTAAAAAGTACCGGTGCTTAGGATGCCAGTGCTTTTTACCATAAAATCCATTTTTACAGGAACATATTACAGAAGAAAAAAGATCTGATATACCGTAATTTTTACAGTGATAAGTAACGCAAAATCTTTAATTGTGCTTTATACACGCTGTTATTTGCTTTAGTATATTAGTACATATCGAGTATATGATTAACACAACATTTTTATAAGAAATTAGATCAATCTTTGAAGTAAATTAGCACATTTTTTATAAAATTAAGACTTTTTTTAAGAATAAAACATATTTGTATGTTTTAAAATATATTTAGGGGAGTTTACTTGGCCTGCTTAATTTATACTGATCACAGACTCTTAGTAACAGCAGAAGATACTTTGCCGATTATGGAAGTAGATGAAAATTGTCCTAGCTGCTTGAACAGTGACTTCCATTGGCTGATGAAAGTAAGACAGTATTTTATATATCGATACTATAATCAAGATGCATTAATTTTACTCTTAAATATTCGATGCAAAGTTATTTATATTTTGCATTGAAGTAAACTCGTCCCGCAGTGGTCTGATCGTAAAGACACGACTCCCAGTAGAACACCGAAGTCAAGCATCACTATTTGCGATCAGTAAGCGGGTGGGTGACCACTTTGATCAGTCTGCGTAGGGACTAAGGGTGCACGATATTGGGCCTCGTTAAACTGCTTTACCGTAAAGTGCTCGACTTCACGTGCAGATCATCGGGCAACCAGAGCAGTGAGCCATCCCCTTTCCAGATGATCAAAATTGCGATGGCATGTCTTCGGATAATCATCAGGGATGTTTCCCAGACAGTCAACAATAGCGAATTGTGCAGCTCTTGTCCAATGAAAATAAAGTACCTACCTACCTGAAGTAAATTCTTTAATAAAGAAACACATATGAAAATACTTTAGTTAGAAGGGGTATTTTTTGGCCGAGATAGCCTGGTTGGTAGGGCATTGGGCCCATATCCAAGCGGTCGTGATTTCGATCCTCACCGGCCGAAGACTCCCAGTGTGGTAAATGGTGACTGGTGCACGTTAAATTTATAGAGTCACAAAGTTCACCATGCTTCCATAACAAATCACACCTCTGGGAGTACGGAATTGCTGTCTAGCTGTTCTCTGGTTCAGGTCACAAATACGATCTGTGAATGAATGGATGTATGAATGAGTCAGCCCTATAAGCGAGATATGACATGTGCGTGGATGAAGTCCTTATTCTTGGCTTTAGAAAGAACAGGGAGGTTTTTTTAAAACCATGCATTTCAAGTGGACTTAAAAATATTATTTTTATTTTCGTCTCATCTTAAATGGACAATGTATAACTTTCAAAAACTTAAAAGGTATTTGAAAGTGGATTAAAGGGTATTAAGAAAATAATACTGCCTACGTTTTTCAATTTAGTCGTAAAAAAATAATTTTATTATCCTTTTTGAAAAATGCAGTCGTAAATCTTCTTTTTCGTTTGTAATTTCATTATTTGGAGATAAAGAGGTCTAAATTCTGTTGGAACCAAGATACGATTAACACTTATTCGCACAAGATCTAGTGTTCCAGTTAAAATTTGAACACCCTTAAATAGGTAATCGGGAAAGGTTGGAAATCAGAATTTTTGATTGACAATAAATTGCTTTTTGAAATGATATCGTGCTTTATTCTGTTTCTAGCCTTCAGAAAAAAAAATTAACGCTTATTACGGTATTAGACACTGAACTCCAAAAGGGATTCAAAAACCACAGTTAGTCGGAAACTGGTTGAAGTTATTATTTATATCGAACTCATTTTGGCTACAATATTGGTATAAATTCTGCTTGCAGCAGTCAAGAAACCATGCATGTATTGAAACTTGCTTAATTTCAATAATTGAAATGATTGGAACTATAAAAGTTTTAATCGTTTCTTGCCGGCAGAATCTGTGAGTTATCAGCAGCAGATCTTCTAGCTCCAAGTAAAATTTCTGTACGACTCCAAGTAAAATGTCTGTAAAAATGAAGCGTTCATTTTTATCACACATGATCACCATTCACAAATACGAAAAGAAATTTGAAAAAACTTAATAAGTTAATAGAATAAATTGTTATCAAACTGGATGTGCAAATTGTAATAAAACGAGAAAATTATAATAAATTAAAATCATGATTTATTTTTTTATTCAATTCAGGTAGCTTGCACTTGGGAAGATACGAGAGCTCTTCGACTCGAAATGGAAAAGACTCAAAGTTCATCCTCTTTTCATTTTCGAAGCAAACTTCTACAAGCTGCGGAAATGATGCAGGTGTTACATTTTTTCTTTTCTCAAACTCCGGATATCAACAGAGTTTAAACTTCCTTTTAAGATCCTTGATTTTCAGGTCTGAAAGAATTACAGTAGTTGGAGTCAAATTTTAGCAAATATTTTTTTTGAAAGAGGTTTTGTAATCCATGTACAAAGCAATCTGATGCAACAGAAACATTTAAGCAAAAATATTGATAAATGGAAATTTCATGAGACTGTTAATAATATGAAATATTTTTGTGCTTTTTAACTTGTTTTAAATACATTAAATGTTGCGGTGATACTTTTTCTCTAACTCATGTTTTCAATATCTATATTAAGAAACAAAATTAATAATTAGTTGTTCTACTGCCTCAATGTTTTTCTTTTCTTTTAAAAAAAAAGAGCATGGAGGAAAGCTTTTACTAAAATTATCAAAATGTGACATTTCAGGTTAAAAAAAAAACCCAATTATGGTAAATAAAATCAATATATACTATTTTTAAGCCATTTATGTGGTAATTTCTCAGTTCAAATGATTAATAAACTGGAAATTTTAGTTGACAAAATTTTATTTTTATTACTACACATTTAGTGAAAAATACTAAACTGAAAAGTAAATTTAACTTAATAAATGATTTTTATGTCATGCTCAATTTTACCCAAATCCAATTTTTCGGCTAAAATTGATTTTCCCTTTTGAAATTTTCACTAAATGTGTGGTAATGAGAACTATATTTTTGAAAACCAAAATTTTCGGTAAACCGTTACCATATGCACAGAAAAAATCACCTAATGAATAGTTTAAATTTCGTATATTTTGGTTTTAAAACCAGAATTAAGATGTTGTTCTTTTACCAGAAATGTCATTGTTTTACATTATGCTATTATTAGCTGAACTTTTTTCTCCGTGAAGAAGGGATGATAAATAAATATTTCTGGTTGAAATCATTAAATGAAGGAGTAATTTACGGGTAAATACATCATAATTTTATTAGTTCTATGCCATTGCCAGCTTAAAATATATTCTTTAATGATCATATCATATGATTTTTCTGTCAAATGAGAATGCAGAAAATAGGTTTCTGATACTTATTGCTTTATATGTAGAGAAATTCGAACTGCTTTGAGGTATTTCAAGTATTTTTTGTTTTTATTTAAAATACTTTAAAGTAGGTAAATTAGTAAACAGCAGTTTGTAATTTTAGGCTGCTCTCGGCATTCAAGATCTAGGTCAGTTCTACTGTAAACCCATCAAAAATATGGATGACACAACAGTACTGTGTACAGTGAAATATATTCCAGACTCGAAGAACTTCAATACGATGTCTTTGCGTTGGGTACCCGTAACAAAGCTTCAAAGGAAACTGAGCGTAAACGTCTTACCCATTCAAGATTTCTACACTACAAACAGTAAATTACTTTCAACAACGCAAGTAAGTTGTTCAAAAAAGTAAACAATTATATATAATTACATTAATATATAATTATACAAATAATATATAATTATATAAATTAAATATAATTACATAAATAATATTTTACGTAAAATCCATTTTTACCGAACCATGTTACGGAACGAAAGATCTGATATACAGCAATTTTTGTAGAAATAATTATCGTAAAATCACTAAAGCACTCTAATTATACCAATATTACTGTGAATCGACTGCATAATATTTTACGGTAAGAGCGGATTTTACTGTAAAGTGAATTGTACGGATGATGCATACAAATTGCTGATACTTTATACCGCAATTTGATCAGGAATTTTTTAAAGTGTACTCCATATTAAATACTTCTATAATAATTCATTTCGATCTATTACAAAGTGTTTTTTACCAGTAACAAAAATAAAATACTTTTGATAGTTATTTGATAGAAAATGTTTTTAAAAAAAGTTTTCAAATTTTTAAAAAAATAGAACAGTTAAAGATAAGTTTGGAGAATAAAATGGATAAAAAGGAGAACCTCAACTTTCCACGTTTAAATTTTTAATGTTAATTTTGAATAATAATGTCATACGTTATCACGAAAATTAATAAATAATTTTAGCAATGGTTTTTATGCAATTATTTTATATTATTCAATTTCTGAACATTTATTGAATAGTTGAATAACATTCATAATTTAGATTTCATGTAAATATTTTGCATGTCATGGTTTGTTAGCCAAATTATTTTTCAATACAAATTTTCTTGATGAAAATTATTGCTTGTGCAAAGCAAAGAGAACATATACGGAGAAAAAAATTCTGGTAAAATTACCGTACTGTCTGGTGATAATATTTATGATTAAAAAAAAGAAAAAAACATATTTTGGTAAATAAAACCATAATATACGATATTCAAACCATGCATTTTGGCAATTTTTCCTTTCATATCGGCAATGGTTTACCGGTACTTCTGGTTTTCAAAATTATAGTTCTTATTACCACACATGTAATAAAAAATATAAAACTGAAGAATAATAATTTTAACCGAATAAATGACCTTTATGCCGTGCTTTAATCTATCACGATAAAATTGCCAAATTCCATTACATATATTACAAAACCATATTTTATTGCTAGTTTTTCAAAAATCATTTCTAAAGTCCTTCTATAAAAATTACCAAGCTTTATGGTGTCTACATAGAGACAGAAACACGGTGAGTTTGGCGTATTATTTTGGTAGTTTTGACCTTATTTTTATTCTCTGTATAGAAGAAAAAGAAATGAAGGTTGCTTTTTTTCAAGTATAATTATTAAATGCAATTTTTTAATAAAATGTTATTCATATCGCAAATACTAATTTTTTCAGGCGATGATGACGTATAATCACGTCAGTAAGATTCCATTATCCAGAGGATTGTACGTAGCCTATGTGAAAATTAGCAGTTCTGTAGATCTCATACGAATTTTGGTTCCTAAAAAAGCACCCAATATTTTGCCTTATTATAAAGTTCGTGATAATCCACACGTATCTTCGTGAGTATAAGCTCATTTTTGTTCAAAATTTATTTACTATATCATTAATTATATAATAAATTAATTTTATTATGTATTTAAGAAAAACTCTGCATTATTTCACAGTGAATCTGATTTACCGTAAAACATAAGAGCTTGACTGACATTTTTAAAATGAACTAAGTAAACAAGAAAACAAACAATGTTGTTGGCAATGAAAAATATAAATGCTTACTTAAAATTATTAAATTTTGCCTAAAAATGCTTGAGAAAAAAAATATATATATATGTAAAATAAGTAAAATATTTACATTATTTATGTTTGAAAATGTCAGGAATACGTTTCTCTCATAGATATTTTATTTAATATAAATATTCAAAAGAAAATTTATTCTTCAAGGAGACACAACAATAAAAATTACATTAATGCATCTCCTTGGAAAGCTATGAAAGTACAAACAAGGTAAATAATTTAGTCATAAGAAAAAAGTTTATTATCCCTTCCCTTCACTTTGCTTTCTTTAACAACCAAGATTTATAAACAAATATTTGAAGAAAAATATTTACTTCAAATATTTTCCTTCGTAATTTTAATGTTTTATGAATAGTTTTCATGTATAAAAAAAGCTCTTGATTACGTTGTTACGTTAGCTTCACAATATTAAGATATAATCAAATCAAATTGGATATTGCTCTACATATTGCGACTGTAGTTATTCAAAATATAGCAAAAGAAATAAACCAAATGCAAATAAAATTAAGACCCAAGTAAGTACTACTAATAACCTAGTATTATTTTCTCAATATCTATATTAAGTATTTATATCACCATAAAGTACCTTTTACTATAATACCAGTAGTACCTATTACTACAATTGATTATCAAGACTCACAAGCGTCAGTACTAGTTTTAAATAATTCTAATACCCAAAACTGTTTATCGTTTGTCAATAAGTAATCATCTATAGACAAACTACATTATAGTATTAATTATACTGCTTAAAAAAGCATTAAAATTATTATTAGAAATTTTTATCGGTTAAAATTTTAATCTACTTGCTTACTTATATTGATACAAATGCAATTAACCATTCTAATATTTTTCGTCAACTTGCAAATTCTATTTTTTAGAGAAGAGTGGATATGGCTGAAATCGAAGGCAACAAATGGTATAAGAGATCTTACGCTTCGACAGTTGAAATTCCAAAAAGTCTTATCTTCAGCAGTGCGAAATTTATTGAAAATTCTGGATGTGCCTTCCGATCAAACAGACGATCACAGGTTAGTTGAAAAGCCTTAATCTAAGACTGCTTTATTTATTTGAATATAAAAATCTGAACGTATTTAATTTTCATGTAAACATAATTAAAAAAAGTCACAACATGTTAATAATAGTATGAGAATAGAGGACAACAAAAATAAGTAAAAAAGAAACAAAAAAAAATTTTCCAGTGGGAGGAGCTACTATAGGGTGTATCTATTGGGTAGCTTTAGACAGTGGAATTCCTTTTTCTAGCTTTCAAATTAGTTTTAACTATTCAAATTATCAATTTTATTTAAAACTGGGGTTAAATATTCATATATTTCGAGAAATAATTAGCTTTATTAAAAATATAATTGCTAGGCTTAGTCTTTTTCTCACGTTATTTAAGCTACTAGCCGCCTTTAGCTATTAGCTATGTGACATTTCAAAATATGCATTAGATAAGCTTTAATGATAACCAAGCTAAATGCCCTGCACTACTATATTTAAATATTCTAATCCCCTTCTCCAGTCCTCACGACTTATAAATTACTTTTAAACAATGTAGTAACCAATTTTTCACCGTCTATCTGTTGCCGTGGTGTATAATATATATATATATATGGTCGGACCTCCATTTAACGAAGTCGCTAAATCCCGATAAAAAGTTCGTTATATGGAAAATTACTTAAATAGAAAATCACCTTTTAAAATACTTGTACAACACAAAGCAGGTTGTAAATTTATGAACAACAGGCATAATTAAAATAGCAATTGATGCCCCTTTATCTTGCAAACTAGTATCTACTATTTATTTTATAAATCTAAACCATAAAAGTATTTTCTGTATAGAAAGCAATAGAGCAAAACATTGTCCAGTATTACGCTGTCATGCTACATACATTTTCAACTAAAAAAAGCTAAATTTATATCTAAAATTACAGGGCATTTATCATAAAAGTAATTTTAAACATACATAACCACATGCTCTCTAAAGTTTAATTGGTAATCATAAAATCCGTTAATTTGGACTGAGGTTTTCGTTTGAAATGCAAATAAAAAGGGATTTTACTACTTTCTCCAAAATAACTTTTAGAGAAAGCACTAAAACTTTGCATAAAGTAGTGGCTTCGAAATTAATTCAAGGTCATTTCCCCCATAAAATGCGTTAACAAGTTTGAAATATTTTGGAAAATAGGGAAAGTGGATCTAAAAGAAAAGTTTGTTAAATGGAAATTTCACTTCGCTATTTGATAGTTATTTTACGAAGAAAATTCCAAAATGTTCTTGGTTCCTCGAAAAAATTCGAAAAATAGAGAAATTGGCTAAATGGAAGTTCGTTAAATAGAAGTCCGACTGTATATATATACAGTCTTACATATACATATATATATTGAGAAGAAGAAGACAGTATCTACAATTTCTACAACTATTGTGGAAATGATAAAAAATAAATAGAAATATTTACTTCGTAACTAAGTTTTTATTTCTACAAAGATACAAAATTACTCTAAATAAATGCTTAACGCATTAACTAAGTAAATACTTAACGTAAATAAATACTTAACATCACATAATTATTACTTAAGACGACCTAACAAAATGAATAATAACTGTAGTGTTGCTAATAGATATAGAAATACCCGAGTTTATGATGCCCCATAAAAGAAATTTGTACATAGATTAAGGGTGATTAAATACTAATAGGTATAATTGAAACTGCATTTCTTAAACCAAAAATGAAATATTTTCATTTGAAATGGAAAAATAAATTGTAACAAAATATTCACTCAATAAAATGTATAGCCAAAAGAATTTTATTGGTAATCTTAAACCTTTCTTCTAAAAAGTATAATTCTCACATTTTCACTCTCGCATTTAGTCACGTCCAAGTTCCTTCACTGTATGTTATTACGTCTTCAAAGTATTCACCATTATTATTCCCTGTAGATTGTTCGACAACGAAGTTATCGAATTGAACTCCGACGTATCTCTTTTGCTTTTACTGCCTCCTGTTAATTCCGTATGCGCGGCTCCTGGGCAAAAGGACTGCATTACAGAAAGAAAAGACTGCGTACTTTTGCCTCTTCAGATATTTGAAATAAGTAAGGCCTATTTCAAATAAGTAAGACTTGTTATTTTCCAATTTATTTTCAAATTTTTGCTTTCCAATTCGGACTGTTTTCCTGTTAACTATTTTAAAAGTAATAGGAAGTTAAATAAAATGATTGACGATTTGAAAAAATCTAAATAAGAGAGAATTTTAAAATTTTTGAAGTTTTACTTAGGAAACCAGATTTTTTTTCCTTACCAAATTTCAACACTAGGTACTAAGTTCGTCAACAGATGGCAGCGCTAACTAAATATTGCGTGATGTAAAACTTTCAGAACTGACTCAAATTTCGTAATGCAAAGTGCTTCAACTCTTAGATTGAGGTGAAATCTCATGTAGAAATGGCTTTTAGTGGAAAAACCGGAAAGTTTCTGTTTAAATTATACAAGGTCACTTACGTAATTAAATAGAAGTAACCGGAATTTAAATGTGATCTGTTTCAATATTCCTTCAAAACTTTCTAAATATTTTAATGTTAAGGGTGTTCCATAAGGCTCACTTTTAATGTATATTTTCTAAACCTTTGTCAAAAGTATAGCCAAAAATACGTCTATACATTGGGTGTCACCAAATAAATGATGAAAAAATTGAAAACGCTATCAAAATCTGAAACATCACTGCTGAGAAGGCAGGTGTACAAACATAAAACCAGTTTGATTGCCAGTTGAAACTTAAATGTTGACAATGATCGTTGTCCTATTCATCATAGTTTTCTTCTGCTTGCAAACAAGTTATATATTATTGTGCTTTTCCACCTTTTTGAAAACCAATTTTATACAATGTTAAAGATTTTGCCTTTCCATCGCTTAAATATTATTAGTGTATACTTTTTTCTTCCTTTATAAAAGTTGTAGTTACATGTTAAGGACGGTCATTGTGAACTTCGCTGATTGTTTCACAGCTCAACGTAACGTAATAATAATTATTTACATATTTTAATACTTCTAGGGCAGTTTGCTGAATTTGCTATTAGATATTTGAATTTCCGACATACCGTTGATCATTTATTTTGTCATTCGAACTCAAATAACTTTTACTTTAAACAGAAAGCTAGTAGACTTAGTCTGATATTCCATTATTATAATTCAATACTACTATTATTATTGTGTTAAAAAAAAGTAAGATTTAACTCTTGTCAAGTATTGTTACATAGTTTAACAATAGTAGAGAATAGAAGAAAATTATCGGACATGATCAATATTTTTATTTTATTTTTTTTGATAAAATTTTTTTTCAATTTTTAATAAATAAACAGAAACAGGAAATAAATATAAAAAGTTTCTAAGTAACTTTTAAAATAGAAAGCAACTTCTTGTCCGATTCTTCATTTGTTTAAATTTTTTTGTATACAATTATCATAAGTTTATCTTTAAAATTATAGCCAATTCAATTTGACATTTCAATTCAATTCAATTAAACATTTTTAATAGTGCTTAATTAAAATTTTTAATTACACGTAATTATTAATTAGATAATCGCATTATGTAATTTAAGTTTTGCAAGAGTCGGCAATTCATTGTCTATAATAAATATCAACTTGTACAATAGCTTTAATTCAACTTTTATGATAAATGTCGTAGCAGTGCCAATGATAAGAAGACTGATCATAGGAACAACTACGATATTGAATACTGATACTATATTGAATATTGAATATATTTACTGATATATACTGATGATGTCCTCTATAGATATGCAAATATGCTTCTCTTGATTTTCATTATTTTTTAATATTTTTTTCACTCCTCGTGTATCTTTGAACATTTAAATGAATCTCTTTGACATATTACTCGTCAATATATTTTTTCAATTACATAATTTAATTTAATTTCTACCATCTTTAATTCTCAATTAATATTTAGCAATAATATTGTTTTCTTTGTTTGCAGTTCATATGAGTACTTATCAACCTAAATTCATATCAAGGTATTCCCGTGTTTCGTCACTGTTGGAAATAAATACAACCAATGCCCAGCACGTCCTTCGAGAAGTATTTTAATTTAATTTAACTAATTTTAATTATTTTATTTTATTTTAATAATGTTAGTTAATTTTAATTACATTTAATTAATTGTAATTTATTGTAAGTAATTGTAATTATTTACGATTAATTGTAATTAATCAATGATTATTGATTAATTGTAATTAAGATCAATTGTAATTAATTGTAATTAATTAAAATTAATCTAATTAAACGTAATTAATTTAATTAATTGTAATTGATTTTAATTAGTTTTATTTAATTTGAATTAGTAATTTAATACGTCCTATAATAATAATATACAAGTTTTCTTTTGATTTTTAAGGATTTTATAATTTTTGGACGAATTTTTCTTTTATAAATTATTGTTTTTTGATTTTCTCAATAGTTAAAATAAAATGAAATAAAGATAATAATAATAATAATAATATAACGAAGAAAAATATTTTATGTTTTGAATTTATAATCTAAAGTATTTTAAGCTACTAAAATATTTATTTCAGTTAAAGTGAAAAAAAAAGAGAGAAAAAAAAAAAAAAACATTTTGCCTAAAATAGTTCTAAAACGCGTAACGTCATTGTTTGTCTGATAAGCTTAATAGAGCTTTATTTAATTTGCTCCTTAATTTAGAAAAATTGTCATATATACAGTCAGATGAAAAAAAAATTATTTTATAATTTTTACTAGAGCAGAATTTTAACTATTGACTTTTATCTACATTTAACTGTAATAAAGTAATTATTCTTCATTTTATTTTTTTTTTCTAACATAAAATTTCAGTTCTTCTTATATTTAAGGCATTATTTATATTATTCACAAAAAAATATTTAGTAGCCGCAAATAACTAATTTTAGACAAGTACAAAATCTGATGTAAATAAAAAAGATATATTTCCTTCATCGCCAGTGTTCTTCATAAAAAAAAATTAGACAAAAAATAGAGAAATTTAAATCTTTAATATTTGTGTTTTGAAAATCCAGCAGCTAGTTACTTTGTACCATCAATAGTAATTACCTTTACCGTTTGCTTTACAGTTTAACATTATGCTGTTAGTCGTGCAAAAAAAAAAAAGCAAGTTTTAAATAGTATTTTCTTGTGTTCACTAGATGGCAGCACCAGTAGAAAAAATTATATGATTTTGAAAGAAAATACTTACGTATAATTCAAAATTAATCAAGAAAAAAGCGCAATCGTAATTTATTTTAAATAGAATGAATAATTTCCTGAATTTGTTTATTCTCAACTTAAAATATTTGGTGCTGCCAGATAATAACTTGAAGCTGATTTAAAAAATATTTGTATCGAAATAGGTATCAATGTTAAGATCATTAAAAATACCATACAGATTCAGCTTACGATTTCTATTTTTTTTTTTTTTTTAGATGGATATTTTTTTTTATCATAATAAGCATGATTAAAAAATTTCATAGTATTGAAGCAAATTTCACAAATACCAAAATTACTTTAAAATTTTATCCTAAACTTATTAGAATTAGTTCCATTTTGCCATATTGAAAATTGAGCTTCAATATTGAAATTTTAACTTTTAATTAAACCTAATACAGATAAATAAAAAATTATTTTTTATGCATGGGAAGCAAATGATGCAAAATCTTTGAAATTTCAGGATTTCCTCAGGAACTAAAAAAGAAATGCTATAACTCTATCAAAAGGGAATAAAATTATTCTTGCACTTCTATAAATGACAAGAAAGATCAAAGAAAGGGAGGAGAAATACAGAGTTTCCTCTCAACATGCAAGGTCAATTTTAAATTGGGGGAGGGGACAACGGAAATTAAGCCTTATAACTCTTCTTAATTGTGCTAAAAAATTTATTTTTTACCATCCAAATGAAAACGTATTACATTTTTTAAAAATATTTTTATAAAAATTTCATAGTTTTTAAGATTTTAGCGTTACCGCAATACTATAAGTATTTTCAATAAAGAAAAAAACAAAAACATTTTATAATCCTAAAAATAAATTTAAAAGAACATAGTTTACTAAAAATTCATGTTCGAAATAATATTATCATTTTTTTAACAATTTTAAAAAAATAAAAGGAAAAAAAAAACTTTGCCTTTTGTATTTTTTTTCCATTTTTGTTTCAGTTTTTAATAAGAACTTTATACAAATATTTGATCTTGATTAATTCGGGTTCTTGATTAAATCTGAAATTAGGTATGCTCTAAACGCTACAGACTTTTTATGAATATTTTAGTCTATTTTTTAACGAAATGTACAATTTCAAAAAGGTAATATATAACCAGTCGCCCCCATCTCCCCAAGCTCTTGGGCGCATTCATCCCCCGCCACCAAAAAAATTTGCTAACTTCTCCCTTCCATGTTAGCTTGTTCGAAATAGTGCTACTTTGCTTGCATTCTACTCATAATATGACAATGCTCCTTTTATTTATGTACTTAAGAAAAAAAAATTCTCTCGTCTAAATTCCCCCCCAAACTATTCGTTTTATTTAGTGTAAAAATTCCCCCCAAACTTTAAGTGGGCGCATCGTGCGCCCACCTTCCCCCCTGATGGGGGCCCCTGTATATAACAGGGGATTGGATAAAAGTTGCAACGAACTTTTAGTCAGAGTTAGGGAACATTATCTGCAATGGAATCCATGTCCAGAAAAGTCGTAGTACTTCACTTAGAGCGCTTTCCTATTACGACCTATTCTGAAGCACACGAAGAAACAGTTCATAAAGAGGAAGCGTTGCTAGCAGTATCTGATGAGATTTTCGGGCATGGGTTTCTATGCAATTTTAAGTAATAAGGTGACCTGACTAACCTAGAAGCCTGTTACAAGATTTATGCGACTGCCTGTTATATAAATCATTTTTAAACTTATACATTTCTACAAGAAATAGACCTAAAATGCCACAAAAAAACATGTAGCTTGAAGATTTGAAATCAGTGATGCAAAAATATCGAAGATCTGTAAGAAAATATAATGCAACAGAAAAAAAAAAAATTGTTCCACTGAGTATCCACTGCTTTTATTTATTTTTTTTTTTAATATTATGAAATTGTGGTTTAAAAAAATCTTTCAGTTTATCAATTTGTACTTTTTTAGGCGTTTTCCGTGACAGAAGTAGCCTCTGCAAAATCTAGATTAAAACAACTGCAGCAGTTTCAAACTCAAGTGGACACTACTTGGAGATCCATGAGATGGCTAATGGATGTGCTCAATTTCGCTCGCGATAGAAATACCTCTGGTGGAATTTTACTTAGCAACTTTGTGAACGAGAAACCAGATTCACCAAGCACGGAATCTCCTGTTCATTCTCCTAAACATTTTCTATCAACATACAGTCTCCAAGAACAAGCAACCTTTCCACAAACTGACAACCCTTATCCAGCACATTTTAACTATAGTACCAATTATCTGCCATGTTCTTCATCTGCATATTTCCCCAGAAATTCTGCAGATTCCCCTGATATGAGCGCATTCGCGATGCAACGTTGCTCATCAATATCGAAATTAACAGTGATTAGCGAATCAAGCAAAACGTTCCCATCGAACTCACCTCAATCATTTCAGCCTTCAACCAAGGAGACAAAATCTCAAAAGAATCTAACTTTACCAAGGAATTATAAAATTGATACAACGTCATATGCATTACCAGATGTTACCAATGATTCCTTTTATTTTCCAATTGCAACTGCGTCAAGTGATTCAGGTAATATGTCTCAATTTACAGTTTCCGATACTCGCAGTTGCTTATCTGTACCGGAATCGATTGTAAATGACGATTCGAGCAAAACAAATTTAATAAATTCGGCTCAATGGTATCAGTCTCCCATGAGACAAACTAGGTATCAGAAGAATCTAACTTTACCAAGAAACTATAAAATTGATTCAACACCAAATAAAACAAATTCAGACAAACATGTTACGAATGGTTTACCTAACATTCCATTATCAAATGATTTAGGTGATCTGCCCCAGTTTACCGATTCCAAGGTGCATACATGCTCATCAAAGATGAATGATGATTCAAACACATCGATACCTCACTCAGCTCAATCATTGCAGTCATCCATATGCCAGTCCAAATATCATAAAAACTTAACCTTGCCAAGGAATTACAAAACCGATTCAACACCAAACAAAACAGTTTTAACCAATGATATTACCAATGATTCAGGCTATTTTCATTCATTAAATGTATCAAATGATTCAGATATGTCGCAATTCACCACATCTGATGTGCGTAGATGCTCATCAATGTCAGAATCAGTGATGAATGATTATTCAAACACATCTATACCTTACTCGACTCAATCATTGCAGTCATCCATATGCCAGTCAAAATATCATAAGAACCTAACCTTGCCAAGGAACTACAAAATCGATGATTCAACGCCACATAAAACACTTTTAACCAACCATATTACTAACGACTCGGATTATTTTCCATCAGTAAATGAACCAAATGATTCAGATATGTCGCAGTTCACCACATCTGCTGTGCATGGATTCTCATCAGGGTCGGAATCAACAATAAACGTCGATCATTCAAACAAATCAGTTCGACTTTGTTCAGCTGGATCAGTCCAACGTTTCAATAGTCAGAAGAATCTAACTTTGCCAAAGAATTATAAAATTGAATCATTACCAGATAAGCATTCTCCTCACAGTCATGGTTTCAAAAATTTACCTTACTTTCCATCACCAAATGTATCAAATGATTTAAATCACAATACAAAATTCGAACTGGATAAATCTTCATTGATGTCGGGATCGATGGAGGATAAAGATGCAAGCAAAGCAACTCCTTTCAGTACATCTAAGTGGCTTCAACCTTCCGTAAATGGATATTTTTATGAAGCTTTAACTTTGCCAAGAAATTATAAAATAAACTCACTGATGTCGCTAGTCAACCATGCATACCTAGTAGAGAACAAATCGAATGATTCTTCAGGTTCGATTTCGTCTACGGAATTTAAAATGCATTGATGTTCCTCAATATCTGGTCTTATGTGGCCCGATCATGCTCACTATGGGATTTTTTTCTAAGTCATTTGTTAGAAAACCAGATCTGCCAACTTTCTACGCTTTTTGAAAAAATTTCTTCTAGTGATAGCTAAGTTTATGCTTACATTTAAAGCAATTTTTCATACCACTACTTGTATATTATTGAAAAACTTATGAGAAAAGTCACTTTGTTTCAGCAATCCCGTTTTAAGACTTTGAAATGCTCGTGGTGAGACGTTACCAAAAGGTCTGCAAGCATTAGTTTCTAATTGGCTACCATTTCAATAAAATATTATGCAAAAACCGAAGTAGTTGGCAGCACTGGAAAACCCACTAACCAATCCAATGCGTCCGAAATGTAATGATGTATGTTAATATCTGGACCCATGTATCTTAATAGTGCACTCCAAACAATGCTAATTACATGAGCAAAACAGATTTTTTTCCAGCAAACCTGCCTCTCAAAAGATAACAATTATGAAGTGTAAATTGTAAAATTTATTCAATATCAGAACTTTTATTACATAATAACACTTCACGTAAAGATGTAAATAAGTTAACAGGCCTTTTGTTCCTATATACCAAAACTTTGATAATTTAATTTCGGCAAATCTAACTACATATAAAAATCAAATGATGGTGGCGCAATTTTCCATTGCTGTCGGCTCATTTTTATTGGCTGGAAAATAATGTGGCAGGATCTAGTTTTCCAAAATTAATATTCTTATTGGTTTGGTTGTTATCAGCATAGAATTGATATAAGTCATAAAGGATGTTTTCCTATGTATAATTTTTCATCCCAAAATTTAAAGGAGTACAGTTATTAAGATTTGGATTTTTTTTTCTGAATTAGGAATTTATAGATTGTGCGCATTATTATGATTATTAGAATAACGTAATTCTACGTTAAGTTTTAAGATAAAGTTATTTAAATCAGTGTGTGATCTAATTAACCGTTTTACAATTACTATTCTTTGGTGCAAATTACATTAATATACTCTTACGAACTACTGCTAAGGAGATTCAATGAATGATTTAGAATTTAACTTTCAGCTTCACGCACAAAGTGATGAATGAAAAAATTATATTTAAAATATACATCTGTTCATTTGGTAAGCAAGAATATTAAATTATAGCTGTGAACTCACCAAATTTGTTTTAACAATATACTTTTAATTTTAAATGTTATTTAAAAAAAGGATTACTTAGAAAAATGATTTATGTTCACTTATAGATCTTAATAGTTTTATAAAGGAAATATTTGAACGTGGAAAGTGGAGACAGAAGTGTTTTTTTAGTACATATATTTTTAGTTGAATAATTTCAACTGTTTTATTGCAACAACAATTACTGTTTTACTGAAACAGCAATTATTGAGAAGAAATCATCGGGGTTGATGAGCGTCGGCCAGAAGGGCGCTTAGTCCCCTAGTGTATATAACAAAAGTTACCGTACCTTCATTAACTTTTAATTTTTTAAGAATCAAACATACACTCATCGCAGTTAAAACCGTTTCTTCCAGGAAAACTCCCTCCTCCAAAATAATTTCAAGTATTAATTATGTGATGATGTTTGTATTCTACAACAAATTTGTTTTCAATAATTGAAAAAAAAAAACAATTTCATTAATGCTGTATAAAATATTAATGTATTCATTATTGTATTTCTCTGTATATTTCCTTATTGTATTTTTCTGTATATTTCATTTTATTTTAGGGAATTAAAATAAAGTTATTTTTTGAATTTAAATAAAATTTATTTTTGTGAATTTCTCCATCTATCCTAAAAAAAAAAAAAAACTATGCGTCTGGAAGTCTTGAGGTCCTCTTCTGACGTCATAGCATTGATGTGACTATTTTTGTGGCGTTCCAGGTTTGTTTGTATATATACTCGGAATAACTCAGGGAGATACCTGCAAGTCACGTAGAGTGGTTATCTCAATTCTGATTGGTTGTTGAAATGTAGTATTTGTTTACGTTAGCAACTGTTCATTCCCTTCTATTTCGAGTAAGCTAAGCCAGTCAAGTATTAATTCTCTTACATGACACATTCTAAATTCTTTCCTAAGGATTCTTTCTCAAAAATTTTAATTCTATCACTATATATTTGCACAGTGACTTAACACAAAGACAGGCCATTTAGAGCATAAATAAACTAATTGTGCATCGAAGTTGCAAGGTACACAAAACAAAAATATATCACATTTACAATGAAATACATAAATAAATAATAAATCTAAGTTAAGTAAAAGAAGTAGAAGTGAAAGAATTATATTTCAACTAATTCAAAGAGCGATACGGCTCTGTTTTTAATTTACTTATGGTTGATTAGCATTTTAACTTATGTAGAGAAACTTAGCTCAACTTTAATACGCCATTTTACTGATAAAGATCAGCTGGCGCTGACGTCATAGGTCACATGTATGGGTATGGGAGATCTTCTTCTTGAAGTGCAAGTACCCAGTTGTTCTGAATTTAATTTTTTTTTGTCGTGTTCTTGAGAAGAAATGTGTTCTTCAAATTTTAAATTATCAGATTAAGGTATGAAAAAAAGTACTTTGGAAAATTATCCTACATTGATATGCAGTTACCTGATCATTGAGATGTGGATTTACGCAATTTAGTTTACACAAGCTAAAATTCTTCTATTTTCTTTATACCCGAATCTTTTACCGGAGACAACCTAATACTGCCCCCTACCCAGGAGAACATGAAATGCAGTCCGGAATAAGGTGAATAAAGTAAAAGTTATAAAAATAAAGGTTCACAAATATAAAAATAAAATAGTCGACTGAGGCATTAATTACGCATTAATGAAGTTCGATGCCTTTTGCAAAGCATCACGTGGTACCCAAATAACATAAAAACATTGTTTTATCAAGGAACTATAAAGTGGAATAAAAAAAAGTTTTACAAAAAAATCACGCAGACATCTAGTTTCCAAACTAGCTCAGTACATTCTCAGAAATTTGGCAACGGATACAAACGAGAACAAACATTTGAATTTGAGGAAAGTTTTTTCGTGTTCTTTGGAAATGGTCAAGATAATTTATGTTGCCAAAAACGAATTCCTCTTAAAACAATTTTCAAAATGTTATAAACTGAAATTGCTGCGGATGAGATGAAAGTGGATTTCGTTTCTACTAATTTACAAAAAAACAAGCAGACTTTTTCAGACTAGTTTTACTTCCTTAAAATAAAGATAAGGAAAAAAACTTAATGAATTTTATTTCCACTTTTTCAGGTGCATTTGATATTCGTTTTGTTTTTGAAATAATGAAAAAAGCTAAATAAAATTAGATTTTTGAAGAAAAAAATTACAAAATTAAAATTGCTACTATAAAAAGGAAAAAGCTATCTTACAAGTACTTTAATCGATGTATGAAACAAAAGAGCAGAATTAATCATAATAAAGTTTTAAGCTAAGGAAAAGATGGAAAAATAGTTTCATTAATATTAGTGTTAAAAACAACGACAATTTTTTTATGTATATCAGTTTTCTCAAGAAAATATTCAATGAATTCATTCTGTTTCTTTTTTTAAATGCTTCTTACTTAGCTCTTCTTTCTGTTATTTTTCCTTGCATCATTGCATCTTACTTTTTGAACGTTAAGACAATCAATACTTGCACTTTTATCTGAACCAAAATAAATAAATAAATAAAGTTTCGTGGTATGAGATGGATTTGAATATAGTTCTGACGATGACAGGATTCCATTCGTTGAAAATTTAAAATTTTTTTCGCTGCTACTAAATTTAGTACCATCACTTTTTATGGTCCTAATACCGCAATCACCAAATTTATTTTCTGCTCAATTTCTACGTCAAATTTAACAAATTCCATCAAATTATTTAATCATTTTTAATTGAAAAAGAAATAAATGTCCTATATTGTGCTCCTTTCAGAAATTCTTCAACGAAACAAGATTTAGTTAGGGGTACAAAATTGAATCACACCTATCAATTGTAGCTTCCAAAATCTCCTAAGTTTGTTAATAAGATTCTAGTTCATCATACAATGATGCTAAAGAAAAATTTCCTTTGCCTTGTACAGAAATAATCAAATGTAATACTTCGCGTGCGAAAAATTTTACTAAAAGATCGTCTCTTCACTTTCCATAACTTTAACGTAGTTGGCGCAAGTTGGCAGAAAATTTTCAACTTCTCTGACTATGAAACTTGATAGTTGTCTACATTAAGTACATAAATTTATCTTCGAGCGCAATACTATCATCTAAGTCTTAATTCAAATTGACTATAAAACGGATGCCCATCTTTTATATCACCAATAAACTGACGAAATTTTAATTGAGGTACTGTAAATTTTCTTACTGAGTTCTTTCCTAGAGGTTATTTCACTATACAATATTTAAATACCATACTTTTAACTGGCAAATAAAAAGGTTATACAATATATTTAAATATTTTTTAAATGTATAAAAATACAAAAGACAAAAATCGCATCAGCAAAAATCGACTCAGCAATAATAGCAAAAATAGACCAGTAACTTCAAGCAATCATAGAAATTTTGAGATATTCAGAACCAAAATTTTAACTATCATTTTAGCGAATCAACTTATATTGTACCGTGTCTTCCCCTGTAAAATAGTTTCTTTACGTAAATAGCGTCTGTGCAGGGAAACGAGAATTTTTTTTTATTTATTTATTTTTTTTTTTCTTTTTAATAAGATAAATTAACATTTTCAGTTATTTGAGACAAAAGCTTAACATTTAAAGCCATCGCTATATTGCATTTCATAGACATTTTTTCTGATCGTGAATTTTTTATGCCAGTTGTTCTAAACAATAATTGGATGAATACGAGATCGAAAGCAAAATGATTGAAATAAAAACTTTTTGTCTTTCATTGAGTAGTGCAGAACTTTTCCCAATCAACACCAAAAAAAAAATTTTTTTTTTCAGGGGCTACAATGAATTTGATTTTTTAATCAATTGTTATAAACATAATCAGAATTATGTCTTTAGCATAAAATAATAAACATTCATCCTAAAAATTTAGACGAAGTACAGATAGAGTTTTGAATTAAAAAATGTATATCAAGAATTGCACAATTAGTCTTCTTTAGTATAAGTATAACAAATTCCTCATAAATTAACATGTTATAATATTCTATATATTTGATAGCGTTCTTTAATAAATTACAGCAAGTTTATAAGTTTTCCTGAGGAAAAATTAAGTTAAGTCGTAACCATGTATTATAAATATCTTGTGTAGAGAGTTTTAAAATAAATCTAGAATCACATTTGTTTTAATCAAACCATGATTAAAAAATATCTTTAAAAATCGAAAAATCAAATTATTCAAACTGTTAACCATGAGAAAAACTGTTTATTAACTGCTGTCATCTATATATATTTATATATAGGAAAATTAGGAAAATGTGTGACTAGGAATTTATTTGTCTTAAGCGGAGCAAGTTATATTTGCTGCATTTTTAAATTTCTTGCTACGAAACATACTGAAGTTGAAATTGATTAAATTTAAATTATTCAGAAATTTATATAATTTGCAATTACAATAATAACATGTTATGCATTTTAAATGCTACAGCATACCTATACATAGTTATAACAATAAATAGAATGGACTCTTACATTAAATTGATTTTTAGTCTCCTGGGAGTTCACTATAATTCGTTTCTTGTAATTTTGTAAATAATGTTGCAAATTTTATTTAAATCAGAAACNATTTTATCCATATTGAGGGAATGCAATTCTTCAGATTTAACAAAGAAAAATAAATAGATAAAAAAGTAAATAAATAAAAAGTCTTATCGAAACAGACGATCGTTTCTTCAACAAGACAAAAATGATCTAAAAGTATTGTCAAATAACAAAACATAAATAATCCTCCGAGAATCACTTTCTTTTCTTGGATTTACACGAAATGAAGAAAGATTCATTCATTGGCGATGAGTTATAGTCACATCGGAAATCATCGTGGGAGCACATCGTTACTCGATAATTCGCGAAAGAAGGAACACAAGGGAAAGATCGTCTAGTCACATCGGAAATCATCGTGTGAGCACATCGTTACTTGATGCTTCGCGAAGGAAGAAACATAGGGGAAAATATCGTCTCGACAATCGATGTCGCCGCATGATCGGGGGAAAATGCTCATCGCGCGTGCTTGCGAACATCGATGTTGGAGAGGGAGAATCGTGCTTCGCGGCATCGGGAAACATCGATGTCAACCTGGCATCGGAAAACATCGTGCTCACATCGGAATTCACGATGCTTCGAAAAGGAGGCCAGTCTAAGCATCGGATCGGCGATGATTGCACAACATCGATGTTTTCCGATGCATCGATGTATCGCCCAGTCCTACTCAGGGGGATACCTGCTAGTGGCGTAGTGTGGTTATCTCAATTCTGATTGATTGCTGAAACGTGATATTTGCTTACGTTAGCAACCGTTCATTCCGAGTAAGCTAAGGCAGCCAAGTATTAATTGTCTTAAGTAACACATTCTAAATTCTTTCCTAGGGATTCTTTCTCAAAGATTTCAATTCTTTCACTGTATATTTACACAGAGACTTAACACAAAGACAGGCCATGTCCCATGTGGAACATAAACTAACTAATTATGCATCGAAGTTGCCAGAAGCACAAAGCAAAAATATATCACAGTTACAATGAAATACATAAATAAATAATAAATCTAAGTAAAGTAAAAGAAGTAGACGGGAAAGAATTATATTTCAACTAATTCGATGAGCGATACAGTTCTGTTTATAATTTACTTATCTTTAATTAGCATTTTAACTTATGTAGAGAAACTTAGCTCAACTTTAATACGTCATTTTGCTGATATAGATCAGCTGGCACTGCTGTCATAGTTCGCATATGTATATTCTTCTTCTTGAAGTGCAAGTACCCTGTTATTCTGAATTTGATTTTTTTCGTCGTGTTCTTGAGAAAAGAAATGTGTTCTTCACATTTAAAATTATCAGATTAAGGTATGAAAAATAGTACTTTAGAAAATTATCCTATATTGATATTACCTGATCGTTGAGATGCGGATTTACTTATTTTAGTTTACACAAGCTAAAATTCTACTATTTTTTTTTATCCCCGAATCTTTTACCAGAAGTTGAAGCAACCTAATACTGCCCCCTACCCTGAAGAATATGAAACGCAGTCGGGAATAAGGTGAATAAAGTAAAAGTTATAAAAATAAAGGTTCACCAATATTTAAAAAAAATAGTCAACTGAGGCATTAATTACGCATTGATGATGAAGTTCGGCGACTTTAGCCAAGCATCACGTGATACCGAAATAACGTAAAAACATTGTTTTATCAAGGAATTATAAAGTGGAATAAAAAAAAGTTTTACAAAAAAATCACGCAGACATCTAGTTTCCTAACTAGCTCAGTACATTCTCAGAAATTTGGCAACGGATACAAACGAGAACAAACATTTGAATTTGAGGAAAGGTTTTTCGTGTTCTTTGGAAATGGTCAAGATAATTTATGTTGCCAAAAACTAATTCCTTTTAAAACAATTTTCAAAATTTTATAAACTAAAATTGCTTCGGATGAGATGAAAGTGGATTTCGTTACTACTAATTTACAAAAAAAAAGCAAGTAGACTTTTTCAGACTACTTCTATTTTCTTAAAATAAATGATAAAGAACAAAACTTAATGAATTTTATTTTCACTTTTCCAAATGTATTTGATATTCGTTTTGTTTTGTTGCGATATTCATTTGAAATAATGTAAAAAGCTTAATAAAATTGGATTTCTGAAGAAAAAAATTACAAAATTAAAATTAGTATTAAAAAAAGGAGAAAAGTTATCTTACAAGTACTTTGATAGATATATGAAACAAAAGAATAGAATTAATCATAATAAAGTTTTAAAAGAAAGCAAAAGGTAGAAAAAATGATTTCATTAATATTAGCGGTAAAAACAATGACAATTATTTTATGCAGATCAGTTTTCTCAAGAAAATATTCAATGAATTCTGTTTCCTTTTTTTTTTAATACTTATCATTTAGCTCTTCTTTCTGTTATTTTTTATTGCAACATCGTAGGTTCAAAACATTATTACAGAAAAAAAGTTGATTAGGTTAAAAATTAAAATTAGAAGTTGTCACAAATTAGTCAGTTGCAAACTAAAACTAGATTTAAAACTAAATGAAATTTAATTAGTTAGGTTACAAACTAAAACTAGGTTAGTCTGAAATAGTTTTTATCATATTTGACCCACATTGTAAACTCTGGTTAAACGAAGTACTAATTTTTATTCTCGCCAAAGCATCAAATACTGGTCGGATTGGAGTAGAAGTACTAAATGATTTAATACCATGTCGATGTGAAAGATAAGTACCAAACAAATCGATATAATTAGGTGAAACTTCCTCTATCATTTTTGTCCTTGTCAGTCAATCCATGCAAACGATTATATATTCTTGATATGAGTTGTTTTCTAACAGTTTCCTAGTGGGCTTTTTTCCAATCGGTTCTCCACCAAATAAAAATTGTCTGCTAATGCCGAACTGTTTTCATTCCTGTCTAAATCAATTTAATTAAATATTTGGACATATTTGCAGGTAATGTTCTTTCGTTCTTGAATCATTTTCTAATCTAGACAGTTTTGCTGTTGAGTATCTTATATCTGAAAGATCAAAAAGCCATATATCAGCTATTTTTGCTTCTTTGGTAAAAAGAAAATTTTACCATCATTGCTAAATTATCCTTTAACGCATTTCCCATTTTAGTCCAACCAAACAAGGTTTTTACATTTAACAAATCAGAAGATTATATCTTGCGATAACCAGTCAAATGTTTACCAAGCGCCAAATAAGATTTGAATATATTCTAACGTATTGCAAAATCTATTAAAACTGTTTTTGTTTTCTCTACCACTTCTAACCAACGAGCTTTACTGAGAGAAAATAAATTTTCACATATTCTATTTTCATCCAAAGACTCTAACTACGCTTAAAATGTTCCATCTAAATTATCCAATCCAAATTTTTAAAAAATTATTCTCACATTATTTTTCGACAACTCCGCCATACAACGTACCTCTCACATTTTCCTGAAGAAAAGGTAAATAATTTATTTCATTTCATTAAGTACGATTTTAGAGATACAGTATCGCTTAAATTTTTCTCACATTTCTTTTTTTATTGGAAATAAGATATGCATTAAGAGTTTGAAGAAAAGCTTTTATCTGAAAGTCATCAAACAAGCAAAACAAGAGATTTTATCATTCCAAAAAAATTTGCCTTTCAACCAAACTCACTTTGTGAACGTTAAGACAATCCATTCGTGCATTCGTAACTTAACAAAAAAAAATTACAAAATTCATAGTATGAGATGAATTTGAATATAGTGCTGATGTTGACAGAATTCTATTCGTTGAAAGGTTAAAATTTCTTTCTCTACTATTAAATTTAGCACCATCGCTTTCAAATACTCCTAATACCGCAATCACCAAATTTATTTTCTGCTCAATTTCTTCTTCGAATTTTAGAAACTCTATCAAATTATTAAGCATTTTTTTATTAAAGAAGAAATAAGTGTCCTATATTGTGCTCCTTTCAAAAATTCTTCAAAGAAACAAGATTTAGTTATGGGTATAAAATTGAATCACACCTATCAATTGTAGCTTCCAAAATATCTTAAATTCGTAAATAAGATTCTAGTTCATTATACAATGATGTTGAAGAAAAAATTCTTTTGCTTTATACAGAAATAATCAAACGTAATACTTCGTGTGCGAAAAATTTTACTAAAAGATTGTCTTTTCACTTTCCATAAATTTAACGTAATTGGCGCAAGTTGGCAGAAAATTTTCAACTTCTCTGACTATGAAACTTGATAGTTGTCTTCATTAAGTACATAAATTTATCTTCGAGCGCAATACTATCATCTAAGTCTTAATTCAAATTGACTAGAAAACGGAAGCCCATCTTTTATATCACCAATAAACTGACGAAATTCTAATCGAGGTACTGTAAATTTTCTTACAGTGGTCTTCCCTAGAGGTTTCACTATCCAATATTTAAATACCATACTTTAAACTTGCAAATAAACCAAAATTTTAACTAATTTTCGAGAATCAACTTATATTGCACCGCGTCTTCCCCTGTAAAATAGTTTCCTTACGTAAATGGCATCTGTGCAGTGAAACGAGGAATTTTTTTTTTTATTTTTTTTTTTTTTACTATAAGATAAATGAACATTTTCTGTTATTTGAGACAAAAGCTTAACATTTAAAGCCATCGCTATATTGCATTTCGTAGACATTTTTTCTGATCTATAAAAATACTTAGCTTAATACGAGATCGAGAGCAAAATGATTAAAATAAAAACTTTTTTGTCTTTCATTTAGTAGTACAGAACTTTTCCCAATCAAAACAACAGAAAAAACTTTCGTTTCTCAGGGGCTACATTGAATTCAAATTTTTAATCAATTGTTATAAACATGATGAGAATCATAAACTAATACACATTTGTCCTAAAAATTAAGACGCAGTACAGATAGAGTTTTGAATTAAAAAATGTATAACAAGAATTGCACAATTAGTCTTCTTTAGTATAAGTATAACAAATTCCTCATAAATTAACATGTTACAATATTCTATATATTTGATAGCGTTCTTTAATAAATTACAGCAAGTTTATAAGTTTTCCTGAGGAAAAATTAAATTAAGTCGTAACCATGTATTATAAATATCTTGTGTAGATAGTTTTAAAATAAATCTAGAATCACATTTGTTTTAATCAAACCATGATTAAAAAATATCTTTAAAAATCAAAAAATCAAATTATTCAAACTGTTAACCATGAGAAAAACTGTTTATTAACTGCTGTCATCTATATATATTTATATATAGGAAAATTAGGAAAATGTGTGACTAGGAATTTATTTGTCTTAAGCGGAGCAAGTTATATTTGCTGCATTTTTAAATTTCTTGCTACGAAACATACTGAAGTTGAAATTGATTAAATTTAAATTATTCAGAAATTTATATAATTTGCAATTACAATAATAACATGTTATGCATTTTAAATGCTACAGCATACCTATACATAGTTATAACAATAAATAGAATGGACTCTTACATTAAATTGATTTTTAGTCTCCTGGGAGTTCACTATAATTCGTTTCTTGTAATTTTGTAAATAATGTTGCAAATTTTATTTAAATAAGAAACTTTTATTGTTTTCTTAAATTAATATTTCGATATTTTACTTAAAAAATAAAAATAAATAAAAAATAAACACATTTTGTATTGGTTTTTTATGCTATTACCTTCAAAAAAATTATGCACAAATCGACCCTTTTTTTTATACTATTTAGTATTTTATACAAATGCGTTGCGTTAAAAATTACATATTACTATTCAAACATGCATATTTGCATGCATTTATTAAATTAATTTGATTCATAATTATTTTTCAAAATAAAATGATCAGAATATTTATTTTGAGAAAAAAATATGCACGAAAAAAATTTCCTTTTAGTCCTCATAACAAGATGGCGCTGTGACATACTTTCAAATATTTAGTGTTTTCGAAAAAGTGAAACTTTTATTTTCTACAAGCGTCATCTATGAATTAAGTTTTGAGTTAAATACTATCCTCATTTCATTTTAATTCTGAGACTTTTTTTAAAAAAAAGATTTTTTAACGTGATAACGATATTTAGATTAGGAGGATCGGTTAAATTCCCTTCAAACAATAAAAAACTGCACTCAGTTTTTACGATGAAAGGAATTTTCAGTTTCGTTTTTTGCATAGCATAAAATTTAACCTTATGTAAATAAACCTCACAACATGATATCATATTATGCCATGGTTTATCTGCTTTTCATCGTAGGCTATGACAAATTATTTTTTTAATTCTTTATTATTATAATATATTTCAATGTACAAACATCATGTCACGTATTTTATCATGTTGAATAGAATAATAGCGTCGTTGTTTTTTTTTTCACTAATTATTTACAGTTAATTTTCATATACAATAATTAAATTGTCAAAAAACAGCAAATTTAGAATTTTAAAGTAATTTGAAAAGTTGTTTTAAAAAGTAAACATAAAAAATTAAAATAACTGGACATTGGAAATAAGATATTAACATGGCTAAAATACTTTAAACTACATATGATTAGATAACAACATCAAAAATTTGTACAAAATCTTTCGAGAAATGAACAAATTTAAAAATGCTATTTCGTTTTTGTTTTTCTCAGAAATTAATGAAACAAATTAAGAATAACTTTAAAATTCTTTAAAATTTTTTACAGCCGCCTCGATTTTTTTTTTGTTGCTATTTTTGGAATTTTGTCATACATTAAATAAAGTATATTTCCGTAAACGAAACAACTATACCACCTGCAGTAACTTTAATTCAGAACATTTATTTTCAGTTGTCTGGAATCTTCACTTTCCTGGAGTATCTGGAATCCTGGAATCTTCTGTTGAGCACACGTAATAAAATGGAACATGATATTATTTATTTTTTTTATGTTTAAAAAAAATAATAATGTTTTTTTATATTTTAATTTTTGTTTAAAAAATAATAATGTTTAATGTTTCAACTTAAATAAGGTTTTTTTCTCCATAGATTGTACATTTAATGAAACTACATAGTACATTTAATTAAATTACTGAATTAGGGAAAATTTCTGTAACGCACACGTAAGACTATACCCACAAAACAAAAAGGAAAATATAAGTTTCTAAAGAATTTTTTTGTGTTATTTCGATAAATATTTTCCTGTTTGCACCTCCTGAGAAAATTTTTGAAGGTCTTCGAGCTTGGAGTATGAGTTAAAAAAACGTTATCATACTAGCTAGTCGGAAAGTGCTCGTAAGCAAATAAATAAAAGACATTAAATTCCAATTGGCATTTAATGACTTTCATTTAACGATATTTTACGATATGATACGATATTTTAATTATTTATTGACCTATGTAATATATGTCAAGAAATAATTAAAACTCGCATTTTCAACGGGCTTGGAGCTTCAGTATAATTTTTAGTGCGCTAGTTGATTGGAAAGTGNTATAATTAATAAATTTTTACTGTATAAATATATTAATGCTTTAACTGCACAATACAAATATATTATTAAATAAAAATAAGTACCATTTTCTAAGAAGATGAGTGCTACGCTATCATACATTACGATACAATGAAGAAAATTTAAATTTTTCTTTTAAAGATGTAATTGATACCTTTTTAGTATAAATATGTTATTGATATATATTTTTTAGAATATAATTAATAAATTTTTACTGCATAAATATATTAGTAATGCTTTAACTGTCATATATAAATATATCATTAAATAAACACAAGTTCCCCTTTCTCTGTCTACCCTTTCCTTTCTTTTCGTCTCTATTTATTTATTTTTATGAACTATAGACGTAAACAAAAAAAGTCTGAAAATCTGCAGTAAAAACGCCTTTATTATAAATGTGTAGTTTAAGAATACATAAAAAGTTGTTTTATTATTTTAGCAAATGAAATTTTTGCAAACTATACTTTGTCTTAAACTGTTCGCGCACACATGCAAAATAATGAAAATGAAAACGAAACCATAGGATCATAGTTAAGCGAATTTGATCTAAATTAAAAACAGAACAGATGTGGAATTGAAAAAAATTCCAATCACCAATCAGAATAAATTCGGTCCTAAATGAACCATAAATATGTGGTGTATTAAAAAAGAAAACAAACGAAACCAATGATCCGAATTAACTCAATTTGGTCTTTAATTGATCATAGCACACAGGTAAAATTTTAAAAAAACTCAATACACTGCTCATTCTTAAGAGAATTTTTCTTAAATTAATCGCAGAGAATGTGTAGAATTAAAAAGAATAAACCAAACATAAATGAGAATGAAGTAAATTTGATTCTTAATTTATTGCAAACATGTATCGAATTAAAAAATTCAAACCGAGCCACAGATCAGAATTGAACAAGTTTGGTCTTAAATTGATCGCAAGGACATTTAGAACAATAATAATAATAACTAGGAAATGGTAATTGAAACTTTGGATTCAAATGAGAGACTGACATTCCTTGAATGTCTGTCTATATTAAATAATATTTTTTTTATTAAAACAATAAACAATGGGAATTTTCTGTCTGTTGTATTTTATTATACTAAATATTATTTAAAATGGTGATTTGAGGTGTGGAATTATTCTCATTTAAATCTTTAAGAGATTTAATTCTGAATAATCCTTAAAGGAAATGCATACTATTACGATTTTATGAAACTCATTTCCATAAATTTTCATGGGAACCTAAGTATACCCAAAAACCTTTCCGCTTCTTTAAAGTGATTTCCATTGAAGTGACCTAATTTTTTTTTCATACTTAACCCTGAGGAACTTAAGAATATGATATACAAGCGAATATGTAACTTCAATAGGGTCATTACAACGATAGAGAAAGAGATTACTTAAATGATAGTACTTAAGTTTTCTAAAGTGATTTTAACATTCGTAAAATGCGGAAGATACGTTTCAATAACTTTATTTACAGCATTATATAGCAAATGAATTAAGGTGTTGTAATTACTTCAAAGAGATTTCATTTTTCGCTTAAAATGCTTATTAAACTCATTAAATTTTGTTTTTCTAGAGTAAATTTTGAAACGCTGCTCACTATAAGGTTTCTTTGAAAATTTTGAATTAGTCTTAATGCTAAAGTATTGTGAATCTGTGAACTGGTATTTTCTTTCTTGAAAAAAAATGTTAAGAAACATTGCACTCAAATAATGCCCAATGAGTAATTATTGCTTCAAAATAAGTCTTTCTCAGAAAGTGTTACTTCTAATTTATTTCTGAAAATATATAATTCAAACCAAGGAGAACAATCTCATTGTTAATGGTACATTTTTGGCACAATTTTCAAATTTTCAAGCCCGTTTTTTTTCTACGCTATTATTTAAAAAATATCATGCACCAAGTCCCTTTTAGGGTTGAAAATTATTACGCAGAAAAGTTTATTGAAAGCTGTGAGAATTTTGAGAAATTTAATTTTTTATAATATAAACAAAAAAAATTCCAATGAAAAATTAATCAGTCATATAACAAGCATTAACCATGAATTACAAGCAGTTCACCGTGAATGAAAAGAATGGATGATAAGGAATCACGTCACATAACAAATACTGTAATATATTCTAAATAAAAATTAAAAAAATTCTAAATCGAAACATTCTAAGTAACAAGAAAAATAATAGCGCCTCACAACAGACACTGTAACATAGTCTAATGAAAAAGAATAAATTAAAAAGAATTACTTCACACATATGTTACATTCTAAATAAAAAATAATGCGATGTATTTTAAATGAAACAAATTCTAAAAAAAGAATAAATAAAAAAGGAAAGGAAAGTCACACAACAGGCCCTATGATATAATCCGAAAGAGCAGATGGAATGAATAAAAGGATTTTTTCAAACAAGCAGTATATTTTATTCTTAATAAAAATTGTGGTTTAAGAGAGTTATAAAAAAAAATGGAGAAAATAAGTAAGAACATACAAGCCATGTAACATATTCTAAATAAATAAAAGCCATAAAAAAGAATTATATCCCACAGCGGGCACTATTCTGAATGAAGAAAAGGGTTAAGAAAGAATTGTATCCCACTATTTTGAATAAATAGGAAGGGTAAGAATGAATTACATCCCACAAAACAGTATTTTGGATAAAGAGAAGGGATAAGAAAGACTAAATCCCTCATTGATTGTTATTTTTAAATAAATAAAAGGGATAAGAAAGAATTGCATCCCCTAGCAGGCACTATTTTGAATAAATAGGAAGGGTAAGAATGAATTACATCAAACAGTACATTGAATAAAGAGAAGGGATAAGAATGAATTACGATACATCCCACATCAGTAATTATTATAAATAACAAGAAGGGATAAGAATGAATTATAGTGCGGCTTTCAGGAGAACTCTTCCAGACAACCGTCTCGCATTATGGCGGGTACTATGGTTTCGAGGAAAGGCCACTTAGAATAGGGGTGTGGGGTGAATAGTTTTGTCTCAATCTTAGCATGGGTTGTCGTGAGTAAACCAATCGACACCTTCTTTCCTCCATTTCACCCCCGTTAAAAATGCACTCCGGCTTGTTACCATAGCAGTAGACTGCCCCAGACTTTCAGTCTGGAGGAGTTCTCCTGAAGGTCGCACTATACATCCCATAGTGAGCACAATTCTAAATAAAAATACTGGATGATGATGATTCGCAACACTTGGAAGCACTATATATTCTCAATGAAAAAAATGAATGAAATAATTAGTGGCAGGTCAAGTAGCATATTGAAAAATCCTTGAAAATAGTACCAAATAAAAAACTGAATCACGCATCAACATGTTTCCTCCTTAATAATTAAAATAATGATTCAAATAAACTCGAAATGAAAACAACAATAAAATGAAACTGAAAATGTTTCAATGCATAATTTAATGATCTAAGCTAGTCTAGAGAATTTCCGTGAATAGAAAATTTCCTAAAGCCAATATCATTTTTCCTTATTAGAGAAAATCAATCAAAATTAATTGCGAAGTCCATTTTAAAAATTAACGTTTTTCTCTTATTTTTGTTATCTTCTATTAATCATTTAATCGATTAAATAGTTACTTATTTTAGTTTATTTTTTTTATACGTATATAAAAACGATGAGATTACTTCCGCGTGCATTATTAGTGCATAGACTGGTGAAGGATATAAATCATTCACTGATGTCGGAGCGTTCGTCGAACTGAGGAATCGCAACATTTTAACACATGACCTACATAATACCGCTGCATGATTGAATTTCAAATGATAAAAACACAAAACAAACATTACGTCAAAATCTGTCAACTTACGCATGCATATTAAGAGATTTTATTATTCAAGTTCTTTCAAGCAAAGTCAAGATTTGTTTGGATTTTGCATTTTAAAGTTCGGAATGTTCAAGGTTATATTGGTTTGGTTGAAATATTTTAAAAATTTAAAGCATGAAGAGTGAATTAAAATTAATTCAAATCATATTTAGAGTTTTGCTACGCATGAATATGCGTTCAAACTGACAAATATCTTTTTTATTATTGGATAACATAGTCGAATTTTTATATAAAAAAATATCAATGTTAAAAAACTTCCTTTTGCTTAAAACGAATCCTTTTAAAATGCTCACGTTGAAAACTTTTGGGTTTTTTTAAATTCCCATGGAAATAAAGCTTCTTCTTTGACTGTTCCTTTGAACCTTGCCTGACTTGAATTTAAGAACACCCTAATTTAAATCATGCATGAACTAGATTATCTAATTTTCTATTAAAAAAATTTTTTTAATAAAAGAAAGTTTGAATTGAAAATTAGAAAACGATACCTAAACAATTTATTTCAGGAATTTTTGCCTCAAAAATATTATTTTTATTGAAATTTAATTTTCTTATAAAATGCTCTACTTTTACCGTAAATTACTTTTGCCCTTCATTTCACGTCTTTTTAAAAGGGAATCTTAATAAATATTTTCATCACAGGAATGCAGGAAAAATACAGACAAAAAAAAATCAGGAATAGTTTTTGAAGGGTACAATGAGGAGGGAGATTTTTTTTGTCACTTCGCATGTCTGCAAAACTGCGTGTTCAATGTTATAAATCAGTGGTCGGAAAAACTACATTGCTTTTTTAGCTATTACAACTACAACTACTTTGATACAAATGTAGTTAACCAAAACTACAACTACATTTTTTTAAATGTAGTGATTACAAACTACTTTGGAATTTAGAAGCTACTTTACTTCTTTAAGAAGACGAACTTTGCTGTAGAACTTAATTAACAACTATGTTCAGAATGGTTTTGAATAAGAAATTGGCTTACATTAAATAAAAGGAAATAATTGAAAATATTTATTCATGTTTACATGAGCCAGTTTGTTATTTACATGACGTTCATGTTTCATGTTCATGTTCATGATCATGTTTACATGAGCCATTTAACCTTCATTTCTTATGCTTCTTTCGATCGCGATTGTTTAATTTAAGAAATGAGAAATTATCAAATAGTACTTGCAATTTTTTAAATTGTTTAATTACCTCTTATTTCCTCTCAGAAATTAAGAACATCGAAAATACGTATCCTTCCTTTGAAATAAGATCAATGTTTCACGAGTGTGCATTCGCATGTGAAAGTGTGACCCAAGTGATTAATTATCTATTTTTCGTAATAGCTAGTTTAAATATTAGTTATACTTGATTTTGCGTACGTGATTTCTGTTAACGCTCAGCTGCAATCACATAATTATTTTCATAGCATCCATTGATGACCCACGAAGATTTATATCCATCAAGTTCGAAAAATTAAATACGTTAGAACCGTGTTTCTTTTCTAAACTGACATTAAAAGTAATTTGCAGGATTTGCAACAGCCTATTGTTTTTTTGTACACTACTCACTATACTACACTACTGTCTTAAAAAGTAGCATTCCACACTACAAACTACGAAAAAAAAATAGCGACTACAGTAGTTTCACAACTTATAGTGCGCTACTTGCACTAAAGCGATGAAACTAGCTCAGACTGGTGGTCATTTCTTAACCCTTACTAGGACTTACGGCCTATTGTTTTTTTGTACACTACTCACTATACTACACTACTGTTTTAAAAAGTAGCATTCCACACTACAAACTACGAAAAAAAGTAGCGACTACAGTAGTTTCAGTACTTATAGTGCGCTACTTGCACTTAAGCGATGAAACTAGCTGAGACTGGTGGTCATTTCTTAACCCTTACTAGGAATTACAGCCTATTGTTTTTTTGTACAATACTCACTATACTACACTACTGTTTTAAAAAGTAGCATTCTACACTACAAACTGCGAAAAAAAGTAGCCCTTACTAGGACTTACAGCCTATTGTTTTTTTTTTTGTACACTACTCACTATACTACACTACTGTTTTAAAAAGTAGCATTCTAGACTACAAACTGCGTAAAAAAGTAGCGACTACAGTAGGTTCACTACTTATAGTGCGCTACTTGCACTAAAGCGATGAAACTAGCTCAGACTGGTGGTCATTTCTTAACCCTTACTAGGACTTACAGCCTATTGTTTTTTTGTACACTACTCAATATACTACACTACTGTTTTAAAAAGTAGCATTCTACACTACAAACTGCGTAAAAAAGCAACGACTACAGTAGTTTCAGTACTTATAGTGCGCTACTTGCCCTTAAACGATCAAATTAGCTGAGACTGGTGGTCATGTCTTGTCCCTTACTAGGACAAGCACCTTTTCAGATGTACAAATTAGTTTCAATAAGAAATTGTGGAGAAAATTCAATTCAAAATTAGCTTTGCTGATATGTAAAGATGAACAATGAAGGATTTTGACTTAGGGGTATCAAAAGCCATTTTTTTAACTAAACATCTTATGATGACTTCAGCAGCAAAGTTTTGGTTGATTTTTAACTTTCGTATTATCAATTACATAGTTTAGCGAAGTTATGAATTTCTGTGTTTGTTTTTAAAGATAAGTTTAAAGTCATTTTAAAGTTCCAGCAAATTTTTGTAAATATTATTCAAAAAAAATTATTTTTATATGGTAGCAAAAGCAAAGGCTGAAAGAAAGTTAAAAGAACTAAACTTTTACCACAAAACTACGGATGTGCTACTGTTACAGTACAGCCTATAAAAAGTAAAAGAGCAGGCTATACTTATCCATTTGGACTATCTTCAATCAAGAAGCTAATATAGAAATTTTTTGGGTGAATTAAACTTAAATATCTTAAAAACTGAAAATGTAAGCTTTTACTATGTGTAACTGCTACAGATATTACTGTTATAGTATAGCCTATAATAATTAAAAGAGCTTGATATACTTATCTATTGAACTGATTTTCATTCAAGAAGCTAATATAGAACTTTTTGGTGTAAACTGAATTTAAAAACTGAAAATGTTAACAAAAAGCATTTTTTCGCTCTTAATTAATTTACTAATAAATACTTTAAGATTAATAAATGCACTTATGTACATTTATTTTAGCGTTCTATTACCCCATCATTTACTTACATAAGACAAATAGTGATTCATTCTTTAAACTTTATTTTGTCCCTTTTTGAGAGGTAACTAAACCCAACATGTTTTATTTATTTGTTTTTAGTTTTTATTATTATTCATGTATTATAAAACTTTCATATATGTTATGTCTTGGAGAATAACTGTTATGTCTTAGAGAATAACCTTTCTAGACAACAATTATTTTATCTCTAAAGTTTTTGAGTTAGCAGATGTTGATATTGAGAAGTAGCTAAAGTAATGCAAAATGTTGGTATATCGAACTTTATTATAAACAATTTATTTTACAGAAAGATTCGCTGTTATCAATACGGAAAATCCAAAGAGAAAGATATTCTTCAAAACTCTTTTCAGTTACCTGGCAACGGAGATTAATTTAGTAAAATTTCCCCTAAATAGCGGATTATTTGAGAAAGATTTCCCTAAATACCACAGTGCTCTCTCGCTTTTCATGAAAGTCAATGTAAATAAAATACTTAACTTTACGTTTTCAGGATACATTTTTCGGAACAATTGAATAACATTTGCAAAAGGATTGATTCAATGATTTCAATGATTCAATGATTGATTGATTCAATGATTTGATTCAAGCGTGTCAAATTCAAACATTTTTAAGAGGGCTGAATCAACAAGTTAACCCATCTACGAATCAAACTGAAGGGGACAAACTGAAACTTAAAATACGAAAAGAAGTTGTAAGAAAGTGTAATAAAAAATTTGCTTGTGAAAATTTTCATTACAAAGTTGCCATTTTAAAACAAATACAAAATTTAATCACATTGAAAACATATACAAAGTATAAAACTCATAAGCAAACTTCTATTGTTTTAATTTCGAATAAATATCCGTATTTTCTTTTTTTTTATAATTATATTTAAATCTGCTATTTCTTTGTAATAATCCCATTGAAATGTTTTTATAATCTTTATTTCAATTTCTGTGATATAACTTTGATCTAGAATGTATTATTTAAAACTTCGAATTATGCAAGCTAATTTTAAAAGTTTCGAAAAATTAAAGAGATAAACAAAATACAAAATAAATGATAAACACTTCTCAATCTAGAAATTACTACTCATCAGGCCCTATATTCAGCAAGCTCTAGGTCGCGGATTAGACAAACCTGATTTAAATGATCAGTTGTATTCTTAAAAATGTAATTGCACTGATTGAGAAAAAAGATAGTTTCTAGGGTGTGGTGTAAACAGTATCCTGTTAGCACAAAATAATGAAAACGGTTTCTTCGAGAAATAAGGACAATTCAAAATAAATTAAATATTTCTTCAAACTTTTTTTTATCATTTCAAAGTCAGTAACCCCCAAGTATTGTGCCGAAAAGGCTATTAAAATAGTGATAATAAGAATAAAATAGTGGTGACTTTTATCTTATGTCTGGAAAGTGTTCAAATTAAATTAAATTTAATTACTTTTGGTTAGAAAAATAATTAAATTTGATAAGAAAATGTGCCCTAGCAATAATGTATAAAATTTGAGAACTGGTTCTAAGCTTTATCGGTTATGATTTTGACTAAAAATTTTATAAATAATATTTTTGTTGTTGTTATTTTTAATCGTTAAATGTTTTTATATTTTCATTGAAAACAAATATGGTTATAATTAGCAGAATATGATAAAATTTACCATGTTTCTGGCTCTACGGGAGCACCAAAAAACTTCGCAAATTTTTTTCGAAGTTCTTTGGCAATTAATTTTGGTAAAATTAATAGTAAAATATAGTTTTATAATATGTAATAAAATATGAAAATGTGATAAAATTTAGTGATTTGATCATACCTTAGAAAAAAACCTTTTATTCAGTTAAATTTACTTAACTTTGCACATAAATCCAATGAATCAATTTCAATGATCAATTAAATTGAATTTTAATGATCAATCAATTTCAATGGCCAATTAAGAAACCGATGAATAAAATTTTATTCATTGGTTTGTTAAATTTTTGATTAGTTCTGAAATAAATCCTACACTGATAAAGAAAGCATGGTTAAAACTACCAGAATAAGGTAAGATTTACCGCTCTACGGGACACCAAAAGCTCGGTAATTTTTAACGAGAAGTTTTGGTAAGGAATTTTGTAAAATTAACTTCAAAATATTGTTTTATAATGAGTGATAAAAATCAGGAAATGTGGAAAAATTTAGTAATTTTATTACGATTCCTTAAAGTATAACCTAAAAACCATTTATTTGGTGTTTTATGTTTTACTAAATGTTTAGTTCAGTGTTTTATGTTTTACTAAATGTTTGGTCCAGTGTTTTATGTTTTACTAAATGTTTGGTCCAGTGTTTTATGTTTCACTAAATGTTTAGTTCAGTGTTTTACTTTTCACTAAATGTTTAGTTCAGTGTTTTATGTTTTACTAAATGTTTGGTCCAGTGTTTTATGTTTTATTAAATGTTTAGTTGAGTGTTTCATGTTTTACTAAATGTTTGGTCCAGAGTTTTATGTTTTACTAAATGTTTGGTCCAGTGTTTTATGTTTTATTAAATGTTCAGTTCAGTGTTTTATGCTTTACTAAATGTTTAGTTCAGTGTTTTATGTTTTACTAAATGTTTGGTCCAGTGTTTTATGTTTTACTAAATGTTTGGTAATAAGTAAGATAATTTCGAAAGCCAGAATATATGGTATACCATTCCCATATCAAAGGAAAAGTGACGAAATGTGTAATTTAAATACGTCAATTTTGATTTTTATTAACAAAATTGTACTTTTTTTAACCAGATATTTCCTTTCCAAACTATACGGTATTTTTACCAGAAATTGTTTTGTTATTATTTTTTTAATATTTATTTATTTATGAAGATTGTAATAGTCTGTTTTTGTCAAAATACTCAACACAGAGAATCTAAAAAAGTGGGCATAGTTATTGCAAATACTTGATCAATGAAAAAAATAACAATTTCAAAAAATATGTATTTTCTCAAAAAAGAAAAATAAATATTAAACAGGTAACTGTTGCGTAGCTTTTTTTGAAATATAGTTTGGGAGGAGTAGCTTAAAAATGCTCAGCTTTTTAACAAGCGATATAATTTTTCTTTAAAGTCAACGTCCTTCAAAAACGAAAGCCTGATAATAATTATATTCGCTGAATCAGAGTTAACTTATAAATCGTGGGTAGGGCATCTAAACAGGTTTATGTTTAGAAATACTACGAAGCAGGAAAAAAAAAATGATTTTTCTCTTTCATTATTACAAACGTCTTTCTTAAATGCTGACTTCCTTCCTGCTGATAAATTAACATTGGAAAGTATGCTTTTCATTTTAGTAGTGGGAGATAATTGATCGCTCGATTATTAAGTCATTTTTAGTGATTATGAATGGTAAATGAGATACAAATGCTCCAAACTCTTAGAATTTTGATAGATTGTTTAGCAAAACAATGATTTCCGCTTTAGAATTTTTTTGTTGATTGTATGTCTACTATTTAATGAGTTATCACGATAATCAGCTTTCTCAATTCTGGAATTTTCTAGTTTTTTAATCACACGTTTATCTGTAAAAATAATTTGCAAAAGGTACTTTACTACGATGTAAGAGCCGGAATGTTGGGTGATTCAAAACTTTCATATTGTGATACACCGTTAAAATATCGATATTTAATTATAAAATATCGTATTAATCAATGTTTTGAAATTTTACCTACTTAATATATTTTTAAAAATACTCAGTATATTTGTTATCCGGATAGAATTTATCAATAATAGAATAACATGGCATTCAAAAGTTATTGCTGCCGGTTTACTCATATAACCGGAGAAAAATATAATATAATAATATCGTGTCTTTAGGGTCAAGGGAGCTCAGTGGTTAGAGAATCATCCTCCTGTTCGAAGGTACCAGGGTTTGATCCTCGTCGAGGGTTTTGTCTCACTGAGTACATGTGATGTTCGTGCTCGAAAAGCCTGTGGAATCGAAAGTCTTGTGTTCTGTCACAAAGCAGTACCATGAGTACAGTGATATGGAAAAAAAATTCCTTCCCCTTCAGATTTATCTCTAAATTGAGGAGCTGGCGTCAAGAATGAGTGGTGCTGCCATCTATCCATGGGGTTCAGAGCGAGGATGTACTTTCACCATTTCGGTGACCTGTTGTCAAACAAAAGGAGCACCTTCTTAGCCAGACTCGCAAAAGCCCAGTGGTTGGTGAACTTGACTGGTCCAAGTATTATTAGAAACATACAGCACATTTTTATCTGGTTTTAGAGTAACCAGATAACAAAAATTTTTGAATACAATCGTTATGACAAATGATTGTGATATTATCGTATTCGAGTTTCGCTTTAATTGCCATCGATAATTACCATTAATTCAAATTAAGTGATTATATTCTCGATATAACCCGAGATAGTCGTAAAAATACATTCATATCAATATTTGAAATTGTTGATCTTTCTCAATAAATTTCCTAGTTCTAATAAATAGAAATAAGAGCTTTTTAACTTTAAAAAAGATATTGTCATGCTACTGAATGTGTACTTCTAAGAACGTACTTGTATATTACTAGGAAAAAAATTTCAAATTATTTTTAGTACAATCTTTTAGATATATTACAGTGTCATATTTATGTCACATTTTATAAAAATAAATATAACCTTAGTTTACATTACAACTGTATGAAATTAAAAACTAATTCATGATTAATTTTATATTGATGACTATAGTTGTTCTTTAAATAAGTTTTCTTAGTAAAACCTTATTAAAATGTAAACAACATAATAAAAAATATTACTTCGTTTGAGAAGATGTTGCTTATAAAAACGGCAGCACCAGAAGTTTACGAAAATTAAGTATTTCTATAAGTTAGGACCATTAATTACACAGTAAAAATTTCTAGATCAATTTAATGTATAAAGTGTGCCGGCACTTTGGGTGCATCATCCGTAAAATCCATTTTATAGTAATGTTTACAGTAATACACTGATGGAAAAAAATCCTAACACCAAGAAACAATTACTGTAGAGTTATGAAATTTGCATATTTTGCATGTTCATCCTGATTTGCATATTCACAGTGGCACAACTTGCTCCAAACTTAAGCGCCAAACACGAAATTTGAATCGATGTCATCTTTTAGTTGCATAAACAAGCCTACCAAATTTAGTTTATCTAGCACAACTCCTTCTTGGTGTTGGGATTTTTTTCCCGTCAGTGTATTAATTTAATTACAGCAATCCCGTTTTTACTATAATTACTGTAAAAACTATGGTATATCAAAATTTTTGTTCCGTAACATGTTCCGGAAAAAATGGATTTAACGGTAAAAAGTACCGGCGCCCTGAGTCTTGGTAATTTTTATCTTAATTTGATCCAGAATTTTTTTACAGAGTGGGAACCAGAATATTAGAAAAGGAAAAGTCACGCATGCAATTTTGCATTATGAAATTACATAAACAAAATTAATATTTTTAATTGAATAGTGTCTAAAAATAAATATTTAAAATATTTAAAATTTACATATTTTGTTAGAGTTCAACAGATATTTAAAGTCAGTATATATTTCTTATTATATTTAAAATTACATATTACTAATAGTATTGAGTCTGAGAGATTTCATGTGTTCTATTGGCATTTTCTCATATTACACTTTCTCATTTTGCTTCATATTGCACTTTCTCATCTCATTGGCACTTTCCAATTTGCTGTCTCATATTGCATGCTGATTTTTAATGCGTTTTAATCAATTTCAATTGGAAGGAAGTGGAAAGATTATTAAATTAAATTTTAATTTTTCTTAAGTTAAAGATTAAGAATCCGAATTAAGAATGGGAAAATTCTAATTCTTTTAAATGACAAAGAACGTTAAATTCTTCGTAGTTTAACTAGTTTTCATAGTTCAAAATTTTTTTTAAATTTTTTATTGAATTTCTTTTATTTCACTAATTGCAAAAATATTGATCTACCAATTTCAATTATGCAAACCGAATGAATGTTTTGCTTTGAATTGACGACGTGCAATGACACCATTTTTCCACACTCGTTGGAAAATACCTCATTAAAAACTATTTTGTTCCACAACTCCGAGTGTTGTAATTTGTGTTTTGTTATTCTGATTAGATTATTCATCTTAACACAATTAAAATAAGAGTAGGGAATAGACAAATATTTCATTTTATTGTTTAAAGCATATTCAAGAAAAAACTTATTTTTTATAACAATTTCACGGTAATAAAGTAATTTTTTTATTCGGTACGTAATTAAAATTTCTTCACTCCTCGAATTGTTCTAATTTTAATCTGTAAATATATGTAGGTTAGACGACAAATCTTTGATTTTCGTGATAGTCCAAAATTAAGTGTGGCACCGTGTGATAGTCTAAAATTAAGTAGCCTTTGAGATTTAAAACAACTAAATTTCTTCCGCAAACTTATTAAATAAGATGGTTTTTAAGAGCAAATAGTGCTTCATGCTGTTTCCAAATTTCCTAAGACTTAAGCTCTTTAACCTACAATTATAATGTCACTTGGAACCTTCTGCTATTAAACAATTTGCTTTAAAAGCTCTCGGTTTAAGTTCCTGAATAGTTTTCAGGTCAAAAATTGGAAAGTTTTATTTTTGAAAGTAATGAATTATATCAATACATTAAATTTTATTTTTAGATAAGTGTTACTTATTTTCCCTGATAAAATTTTGTTTTTACAACTTCCAGTAAGTTTTTCATAGTTAACTTTACAAAATGTGTTTTGTTTTCCATATTTTAACTTCACTTTCCTTCACCATATTGGATGGCCAACTCACCTCGACAGTAAGAAGACCATTTATAAGGCCTCTTTTCACTTTTTGTTTTTAATATTTCATTTATTTTGTTCAAAATATGCTGAGTGCTTGTATAAGAAATTAAAATATGCATTAACTTGTATTACTATTCTTAGTACTTATATTTAGATTTGAAAAACAAAACATTGGGACCATACTTCCTAGACTTACCCTAAATTCTCACACTGGACAAATCTCTTCCTTTAACAAACAAAATCTAATTTCATATGAAATAAATATATTTCGATGCAAAGTTTATAAATGCAAATCATTTTTCTTTTCAAATAAAATACACAATAAAGAGCAAGTGTTTACTAACTTATAATAATAAGTCTTCATTTTTATCTTGAAAAGTACGCGTGTCATAATAAAAATTGCAAACCGAGTAATGGAAAGAAATAATTACAAAAAGAATTTTTCTCGTGATCTTGCGTGAAAAATATTTTTCTATCGTTTTTTTTTAATATGACACAATTTCATATAAAATAAATATATATATAAGCAAAATTTGTGTTCATAAGTGTCAATTATTTTTTATCGAAGTACTTGATAAAATACAAATATTTACAACCAAATATAATGGTAATATTTTCATCAGGCACAAATTCATTGGATAACCTTCATAGAATTATTTTTGTTCTAAAAAATATTAAGGCTGATGACCATTTTTAAAATTTTTCCATTCCACATCAATTGAAAATCTTTAAAATATTCTAAAGAGGCTCCATAACATCAATTTAATAATTCTGAACTCTTTTCAAAGTATTATCATTAAGTGACGACTTAAGAATACTTAATTATGTTTAACTAAACCTGCAAACACACACGCATACGAATTCTGTTTGGACATTACTAGGTCAAGGAAAATTATCATCAAAGCGAATACAGAGCAAATTTTCTTTGTTCCTTTTTAATCTTCTCTTCTTCCTTTTAACGCCATAATTATGTTCGGATGAAATCGAAGATCGAAAAATTCCGTACCACAAATAGAACGAGATTTGAAAAATCGAACAGTGATACGGCGTTGCTTATTTTTTAATTTTAACGGTATCGTCTGTTATTAAACAAAACAACAGGTACCTTAAGGCTTAATGCACCGCATCCTGTTGATTACCTGAAAATAATATTCTAAATTAAACTAAACGAAATAAAAATAGAAATTTGTGATCTAAATATTAGATAGGAACTTGCAATCAATATGTGTAATTTATATGAAGAAAATTCTGAGGAAAAGTTTAATTATACATTAAATGATTATCACATGGACATTGCACAAGCAAGCTGTGATAAGAAATTGAAAATGGCAATTATATTAATTGATTAATAGCTGTAAGATGAACAGTCCGCAAAAAAAAAAGATATCACCCTGAATAACTTTCGTTCCAATGATCGGATTTTCACGTACTAAGTGTCAATCTTAATTGTTCCTGGGGGTGACCTCAAATATGCTAATTAATTAGTGCTAACTATTAATTAAGTTACGAAATCAGACACAAAAACGTACTTTCTCTGAATAAACATATATTTTTTTTACATATTTGGAATTCTAATCTTCAAAATATAGGGGGTAGCGGCAATTTGGGAAATGTGGTCCCCATAGTTTGGTCAGGAGAGTGACTCAAAGTTTGGACCCCTTAATGTTAATTTCGCTTCTTGCGTTTTCAGTCATATTTTAAAAACTAATGAAGCAATCCAAAAAAAAAATTACACCCACTCATAAAACTCGTTTACCTAAAGATAATTTCATAAAAAAAATAATTTTTAGCAATTATTTATTATTTTTTATTATTTAATTAAAGTGAGGATGAAAAAATGCTGAATTATAAGGTATGGATTTTTTTATACCATATTAATCTATATATTTTTTAATAGAAAAATCTAAAGTTTCAACTGTTTTTATTTATTAGAAGATGAGAATTACTTTTTTTACTTTTATTTATTTATGATTAATTCTTTGCTAAATAACTGAATTAGACCTTAAAATTAAGGAAATTACACATTAGAAACACTGAAAATAAAAGTATGGTCAAAACTATTTAGAATATGGTAAAATTTACAGTTCTGGCTCTATAGAAGCACCAAAAAGCTCAGTAATTTTTATCAAAGCTCTTTAGAAATGATTTTGGTAAAAATAACTGTAAAATAACTTTTCATAATGTGTGTTAAAATTTAGTAAATGAGATAAATTTTGTCACGCACCTGCCAATAATACTTTGTGTTTGTTCGTACTTTATATTTTCATATTAGCACTACAAGAAGAAAAAGATATGGTAAAATTACCTTACAGTATGGTAATCAAGTTTCTGGTTAAAAAAACACAGTTCTGGTCAGTAAAAGCAAAATATACGGTATTTAAACCATTTATTTGGTAAATATTCCTTTCGTATAGTTACGCAAAAAATAAAATTAACACTAAGGGATCCAAACTTTGGATCGCTCTCCTGTTCAGACCATATTTCCTAGATTGATGCTATCCCCTTTATTCTGGAGTCAGAAATCTGAATCCATCGAAAAAAAGGTATATTTATTCAGAGGAAGTAAGTTTTTGTGTCTGCTTTCGTAACTTAAAATATCATCTGTACTTATTAATTAGCATATTTGAGGTCACCCCATTGAACCATTGAGATTGGGTCCTAGAACGTGAAAATCCGATCATTAGATCAAAAGTTATTCAGGGGGATCCGTCTTTCTTACTTTCTTTTTGGCTCACTGTACATATACACAATACTGTTTTGTTAAAAATAATTATTATTTCTAATATACATTTTTTTGAAAAAATAGTGCTTCGAATAGCATTTTTTTTCTTCAAAAGATAGAAAATCATGCAAATTTTTTTGTTGTTCGAGTATGTAAAAGTTTTATTCGGTCATATCCCCGTTAGGGCATATTATGTTAGGATAATTTATCCCTGCGATACATTTTAATCAGCTGCACATATTTATAAGATCCGCAACACATTTTAACCTGTACGCACATCTGCTTTGGGGATGATTTATTTTGTGATATGTTGCCTAAATTTTCCAATTGCTTGTGAATTTTCGATCTTTTATGCAAATAATAGATAATGGAATATTGCCTAACGTATAGCATTTGAACATCAATAACATTTCCTACAAAAAATTCACGTCCATAGAAATTGGAGTTTTGAAAAAAACAGAACAATTCTAGTCATCAGGTTTCCAGCCAATTCTTCAAATTTAGTAAACTTATTAGTGAAACTTAATTTTTCTTGTAAAGTTGAGGAAATGTAGTTATTTTATTTTTCATTCATGTGTAATGTCGTTTTTTATTTAATTGCGAATATAACTTTAAATTACTTAATCACTCTAATTACTTTAAACATCCTTAATGCTGAGTTTTTAGGATTGGAGAAAAAAAAATTCTTCCTCAATATGAAAACAATGTTTTGAAGGGGAGAATTTTTTTATTTTCTTGTAATTTATCAATTATTTTTGTTCATTTTCTTGTAAATACAATTTTGGAAATATTTTCCAAAATTCTTAATGTAAATAGAGGAGCTTGATATAAAATACTTAAGTATCTTTATTCCAGAAAGTTTTCAATTTTGTTTTCATACTTTTAAATTTAGATCTTGTTTCCCCGTATCAGTTGAAACTGGACATGTAACTTCTATTTTTATAAGAAGGGCATTAAAAAGTATGTTTTTCCATGTTTTAACAAACAACACTAATTTATCCATAAAATAAATTCTGAAAATAAATTATCAACTAATTGTAATTTGTGAAAGACTATGTAAAAAAAAACAATTAGATAACACTTCATGTTACAATTATTTATCTGTTCCTAAAGTAACATGTTTTTTTTAAAGAATGTTATTAGCTTTCGAAACTAGCAATTCGATTTCACTTAATTAAAAAATTCATTCGTTCAAAAATATAACAGATTGGAAATCATAGTTGACAGTTTTCAAGCACTTGAAAATAGGCTCCCGTTCTCAGGCTTTGAAAACTGGCTTCTATTTTTGAGCACTTGGACGGAACATTCACGTCTGACAAGTCTTGAAAATCGATGAATTTTTTTGAGCCCTTGAAACTTGTTGATTGTTACTTCCAATCTGTATATTTTGAGCCGTGGTGTCACAGGGAATAGAATCAGGAGATCATTGGATAGCCTCCCACTGAGGTGACCCGGGTTCAAATCCCAACCATGACTGGTAGCCGCCCCCGTAACCATAACAGTCACCCCCGACTCACACCGACAACAATGCTGACGTACAATATCCTCAGTGGCAGACAGATCATGGGTTAGAGTCCCTTTGCAGTCAAGATAACCGTAGGACGTTTTCATGGTTTTCTTCTCTATGTAATGCAAATGCTGCATAGTTACATGACAAATTCCTCCACTAAGGCAAATGTCTCCAAATACTTGATCCAGGGGTATCCTTGTCTTCTGGATTGGGTTCAAAATTATAAGGCTAGGGAGTTTCACATTAGTAATCATAAGCAAAAAATTGGGTCGGCTGTTCAACGACGATTATGAAATCTGCATATTTTTAAAGCGATTGAAGTCATTTAATTAAGTTATATCTCACCACTTCAGTTTCTGGTGATTATTTATTTAGCAATTCGATTGTAGCTTTAAAGAGTTAAGTTCAATGTAAAGTTTTTTTTTTGTCATCCAAAGTGTTTTTTTTATCAGATCCAGACTGTCTTTTATTTTGCACCCACTAGAAATATACGATAATTTGCAGAATATTCAATTAAATTTGTATTTTTCGATTACTTCAATTTTTTGCTGACTTTTAATAATAGTTATTAAACATGCCTAAAACAACGTAACTCATTTCGCCTATAAAAACGTTGATAATATAACTTTTACTCTCAATTGATCAAACAATAATGTATAATTCACATTTCAGCAGTGAAACTAATACTCCGAATATAACTATTGATTAATAAAAAAAATTCAAATAAAAGTATTACTAAACAAGTGTTGAAATACCCTATATCCGAGATCAGTTACTCAGCAACAGATATTTGTAACAGATACTGCTTGCATTGCAACAGCCGGATCGTGTTACTTGAAAGTACCTGTTACAGCACATCTCAACAGTAATTATTCATCGGAGAATCGGACCGTGTCCATTGACCACTAAATGCTGCAAGATTGATGAGATCATTTTGATTTAATAGGATCATTCATTCTTTAAAATAAAACTGTGAACGTGGCCTCTGTGATTCAATGCATCATTTGACATTGAGAGGGCAACAGGAAACCTGAAGCATTAATATTTATAGATTGAGCAAACACTGGTGCTAAACTAGATGAATCACACAGTAACGACAAAAATATCCCGTTAAATTTTAGTTGTAATTTTAATATTATAATATTTTAGGTCATTAAACAGGAAACGCTTCAATGCATGTATTTCTTTTAATTCAATACTGAGGTCAAATGCACTAAAATTTAAATTTTAAATGCTTTGAGGTCGAGTGTATGTTTTTCTTTAAAATAGTTTTTATCAATAATTAGAAATGATTTTGTTATAAAATATTTATATTTACTACAGCTAATATTGCTTATAACAGATTGAATTATTATACAAATGAAATGGTGTTTTATAGTAATGAAGGAATTTTCGACGTTCCATCACAGGTTTTAAGTAAAATGGCATGTTAATCTTATACATTGCAAGAATGTTAACTTCGCAATATCATGATCATCAATTAAATTGAGTGAAATGGATAACTATATACCCCCACAAATCATTGGTGATTATACGTGACTTGCATTTAGTTCCGTTTTTATTTCGCTTTCAAATCATACAAATATGCTTTAAAAACAACATAAAAACTTTTAAGTTAAACACGCCAAACATAAATTTAATTTGTGCTATCTTTCACGATATATATCACAGAATTGTTTGAAAAAGATTTATAATATCGTAGTCTTTATGGAATCCTAGACTTTGTGAAATATTTTCTTAAATAAGGAGAACATTCGTTTTTAAAAAAGAAACAACTATATGACGTTACAAGAACATTGGATTTGATTGAACCACTAAAAATGGCGCGTCTTATGCTGACACTCCCTTAGCAATTTAAATGAGAGTTAGAGAATTTTTACTTTTGTTTTACTGTAGAAGAAAATCATCCGCAAGAAACAATATTTATTATTCTTTCAACAGTTTCTTTAAATGCGATCAAAAAAGTGTTTGTTACGATTTTAAGATATGATTTTTATTAATTTTTATTGCTTGTTAATTGATCATTCAATAAGTTTTGCAAAAAAGAAGGCTATGTAACGTTGGCACTGGAAGCTTGGCACCCATTTGGCGAGCACTTAGATGCAAATAGGTTCTCTCCATGGAGATAATGGTTTTTTCTTAACTTGCAACAGAGCATAGTAAAATGTTTAATTCGCAGTATTATTACTATAAATTAAGTTAGAATGAAGTGGTTTGCGGTTCATCGCAATTTTTAGTAAAGTATTTTTTTTTTGAGCATTAGTAGACAGTTATTTTTGCAAAACAATAAATTATATTGAAGCAAACTAGATCACTGAACCCCACATGTTTTAGTTAAATGAAGAGTTAATTTTGCACATGAATAGGCCTGTTAATTCTGCCATATTATGACTGTTGATTAAAGGAAAATGAATCGCTGTATCCCCAAACGTTTTTAGTAAAATGGCATGTTCATTTTGCACATTAGACTATTAATTTTGCAATTATTATAAGTGAAAATTCGATTAAAGAAATGGATTGTGAGCAACCACAAATTCTTAGAAAAATTAAATGTTGAATTTTTATATTGGTAGATTAATATCAAATGATTATGAACTTCACAATTAGATTGAAGTGAATCACTGTACAACCACAGGTTCTTAGTAAAATAAAATGTTAATTTTGCACATTAGTACACTGTTAATTTTGTAAAACTGCAGCTGTAAATTAAATTAAAATACTGCGGATCACTAACCCCTGCAATTTTTATTAAAATTTGGTATTAACTTTGCACCATACAGGATTGTTAATTTTGCAATATTTTGAAGTGTAATGCATAACGTTTTTTTTTAAAGAAAAACGTAAATTATTTATTTTGAAATATTATTACTGATTAATTTAAAAACAATTAAACAAATTGCTAATTTTAGACGTATTATGGTTTAAAAAAGTACACTTTTTAAGCACACCGTATAATTTTCGCTCTTGAGCTTATGCTTTACAACCATAGATATTTCAATATTTTCTTTGCATAGAAAACAACGTATGTTGAAACTTGGAAAAAAAATAACCAATTAAAAATATACTTTAAAATACTAAAGGCTCATACATTGAATAAAAAACCAATCTTTTTATGGATAACACTTATTGAGTATAAATATTTAAAAAGTTAGGCATTTAATTTCATTCAATTATTTCAATCTCTTTTATTTTACAACATAACGCAGCCATGCAACCTTGATAAAAAAAAAATTCTACGAACTCTAGTTTAGTTAATCAACTTTGTGTTACATTTTTTTTAACTTAGAAGCACAAACAAATTCTTAATGTGTCTAGAAAAATGCACAAAAAACAATCCAACATAATAGTGCAACATGTGGATAATTATAGCAAATCTTTCGAAAGTAATCTGACTTTTAATTATTCATTTCATTAATTTTTCTCTCTTTTAGCATTAGGCAATAACCTTATATATTTTGGTGCAAGAGAAAGTTTTATTGTATATGCTTTTTTTCCTTATTAGAGTTATAAATAAATAAGGAAGCGGTTGTACCGAGGTTTACCAAAATTGTAGTTTTTTAACTCATTTAGCAACAAAAAAAAATTTATTGCATCAGAAATTTTTTGTAACGCAAATCACCCTACCAATAAAACAAGGTTTTTTTTTTCAAAACAAAAGTATCAAGAGTGTAATGTATGTTAATGTGTAGAATGTTTTCCAAAGAAAGGAATTTTTTTTGAAGGGGAGATAAAAATATTATTTTTAAGAAAAATAAGATAATTAACGCACACCTTTCTTGTGATCTTATTCTACTAATCTACTAATATGACTGTCTACTCTAATGTGCAAAAGATCTTACCATTTAAGTACGCATCTGTGTTTTTTTTCCAACTCAACCAGAACTGAAAAAGTCTTGAAATTATGACAAGTACTATCTGCAAGTTTGTTTGTTTTCAGCACAAACCACAATACTAATAAAATGTATCCACTTTGATAAGATCAAATGTCATCCAACAATCTTGAGAAATTTTCGTAGTCTTTCTCTCAATATATAATGAAGTTAGAGGTTTTTTTCATGGCTCTTGAAAATACTCATTGATGTATTGAATTCATTAATAATAGATGCTTGATAAGTTGGATTTTTTTGAAAAAAATAAATAAGTAAACGCTAAAAAAATAAGCATTATATATCATCACACTGAGAAAAAAGGTACGGTCAAAACTATCAGAATATTTTAAGATTTACCTTGTTTCTGGCTCTATAGGAACATTTAAAAGCTCGGTAATTTTTCCCAAAAAACTTTGGTAAAGATTTTGGTAAAACTAACAATATAATTTAGTTTTATAACTAGTGATGAAAATTGAAAAATGCTGTAAAATTTCGTAATTTTGCCATGATATTTTAGATAATGGCATAGAAAACATTTATTCGGTTAAATTTACTTCTCAGTGCTGTTGTTGTTGTTTCTAATAGCACTTGCCACACGGGCAAGCCTGCTTGGTGAAACCGAGCAAATTTAAGGCAGAGTGTGGGTTTCTTGTTTTTCAGTGGCGCCATCTATTTCCAAGAATTCGACTTCTGCCACACCATACGTCGCACCCGTTAATAGGGCGGACCCATTCATACATCCATTCATTCATCCACAGATCGTAATTTTGACCTGAATCAGAGAACGATCGATCTCCAATCTAATACCCTCAGAGGTATTGATTCGTTATGGGAACATGGAGGACTTTTGCTACTCGACAGATTTAACATGCATCAGTCACTTTTCAGTGTTGTATGTTTTAATAAATGTGTGGTAATAAGAACTATAATTTTGAAATCCAAAATTTCAGATAAACCGTTACCATATGAATGGAAAAATTTCCAAATGGATGGTTTAAGTACCGTACATTTTTGTTTTCATTGCCTGAAATGTCATTTGCATACAGTACGGTATTTTTAACAGAATTTATTTTCTCTGTGACGAATGAAATAGATATAACGGAATAAATCTGATTTTTAAATAAATTTTTCATTTCACAATGAGAAATAAAGAAGACTACAAAGCAATAATAGGGGTTGGAAATCGGGGTTGGAATCTGGTTTTAAAAAAAAACTGATTTTTTATCAAGATGTTAATATTTGAATGAATACAATGAGTATTATATAAGAAACAAGTTTTACAATAATAAACATAAAAAACACGTCCAACTCCGACTGGTCATCTCAAAATAAAGCAAAAACTCAGCGACAAAAAGAAACAACAAACTAGTAATCTGTCTCGGAATTCAATCATTTCAACTATTTTAAACCAAAAGACAATAGAAACATAAATTAAGGCAAAGATTTAAACCTAAAATCAATTTAATAAAAGAAAATTGGTTTAAGAAGGAAAAAGATTTCTTCCGTTTTCCTGCTTTCTTCCGTTAAAGTTTTTCTTCCCAACACACAAAATTTGAATACATTTTGTCAACAAAATTTTAATAAGATATCTATCTGTCATCTCCCTCACTTTATCCTGGTAATAGAATGAATAAGGCTATTTGTTATTCCCGACACGTTTGTCAAATTTCCTACGTCTTTATACAGTTTAAATCGTATTTCAAAATAAAATCGATAATTCTAAAACAATTTTCAAAAATTGCAGTCAAAATAGCCGGAGCCTTTATTTAAACTTCTCTCAAATGTGTATTTAAAATATTGTACAAAAACAGTTTATTTTTACTTGCGTATATTTGAAATAAATTATAATTTTCTTGTTTTACTTCGATTGCACATTTTGTAGAATTTTGTAAGCTTTTATTCGATAGCAACGCAAACACCAGCGAAATGTTTATGTTTAGTAATTAATATAATTTTATGTCATAAGCATAAACTTATGACATTTTGTAACATAAGTTAAGTCATAAGTTGTTTATTTCAATTACATATCTTAACTATTAAATACTAAATTATTAATTTTAATTATTAATTATTTATTGCTCATTGTCATTATTACTTAACATATTACATAAATTTATGACACTAATTACGTCATAAATTGCTTATTTTAATTATTTATCTCAATTATTTATTTAAATAACTAATTAATGAATTATGAATTAATTATTGTCATTATTACTTAACTTATGTCATAAATTACGTCATAAATTGCTTATTTCAATTACTTATATCAATTTAAATTACTCAATTGCTAATTTCAATTATTAATTCCTCTTTACTTATTGTTACTATTACTTAACTTAAAGCCTAAATTATGTCATAAATTGCTTATTTCAATTACTTATATCAATTTAAATTACTCAATAATTAATTGCTTATTACTAATTGTCATATTTCTTAATATTTGACCAAATTTATGGAAAGAAACATTTAATCATTGTAAAATCACAAAAATCGAGTTTTTTTTTTCTTTTAATCATAGTTTGACCGAATATATAGTCAAAAACAACATTTTTAAAACTCATATACGATTGTTATATTAATGAATATGGATTAAACACTCAGTCATAACTTTAAAGTAGAGTTTTTTCAGAACAGAGTTTTCATCACTCGTTAAGTAATTAAATTTTAAATCACTTTACCAAAATATTTTTATATAAAATTAAAATACTTTGTGGCAAATATTTAAAAAAAAGCTTTTTTTTATTTTGACACTGCGCTTAGAAGAAATTTGGGGAGCGTAATTTACATGGTATTTTAAGGAAAAAAACAGCAAGCTGCTCAATTTTCTTACTTTCTGTTTTTACGTTTATTTTTTTATTTAGTTTTTAAATTTTATTTTTCACTTCACTTATTTCTGTGATACCCAAATTTTATTATTATAACTAAAAACAGTCATTTTTTTCAGAAATAAATTTTAAAATTTAAAGATTGCGCTTTTAAAACATAAGAAAAAGAATTTAAATTTCAAAAATACTTTAACTGGTCTTCTTTTTTTTTAGACTCTCTATGAAAAACGAGTCTTAAATAAGACTTAAGAGAAGAATATTATTCTTAAACCAGTAATGTATTTCACCAAAAACGGAAAGAAAAAAATTAATGTAGCAAATGAAATTTTAAAAAAAAACGTTCCTTATGTTAAAAACTTAACATCATGCATTTACTTTTTTAAACATATAAAACTTGAATAAATAGAACTTTCAAGCTTAAAACTGAATAATTTTATTTTGTAAGTATCAATATTTATATATAAGTAAAAAATTCAAAGCTTTTGTTTTATTGTATTTTTGAGAATGATTAAATTCTAAATAATGTGACTACATATATACTTTCTCATATCAATGATACAACTATCGATTTGATGCTCATTTTTCATTCATATTAAATTCCTCGAACATTTCAAACAATTAGCATTAACACTCTTATCAAATCATTGAAACGTTAATGAAATATTGCATCTTTATGCAAAAGTTCATTGTTTTTTTTTATCTTAAGCGAGTACAGAATTGAAAAAAGAGAAATTCAATATTCATCGCAATCAAGAAATTTCTGACTACATGTTTGCTTAAACATGAATTTCAAACAATAGCTTTTAATAATGCTTTTCTCAGAAATAATCTTACGGCGTTTTACGGCGTTATTAAGATACGGTTAATACGAACACGAACAATAGAAAACAAGGGAACGCATTATTATTCTATCAATTATTTATTCTTTTCAATAAGCAATAATTTCTTTTAGATTAGCATCAAATATATTGTAATCTGTGGGTCGTTTACATTTCACGCTAGGTAAATTAAGAATCTTTACAATTTCTGCCATAAATTTAAGTCACGTGATCAAATATGCAGACGGGGTGAAAGACATAACCAATTTAACTTACACGCTTGAAGCGTCCAAGGCTGTTAACAGCATATCAGATCCAAGGATAATAAACCTACCAGTTAATGAAAATAGAATAATAAAAAGGAAATTAAATTGTGAAGCGCTTTTGGAATCTAATATATTGGCTTAGAGTAAACTAATTTTCTTGAATCTGTCAAGAAATAAAATTAAATAGAAATTATTATAAGTGATATAACATTAAAGTGATGGGAAGTTTTTTTTTAATGTATCTAGTTACTTTTTTTGCATTTTATGATTGAAATAAATATTTAAAATAACCTTATATTTTTGCATTTTTGAAAGCATATGTATAAAAATATCTTATTGAAATATTTTCGTTTTCTAAATTTTATGAAGACATGAAGTTTTCAAAATGAGGATTAAAATTTATATATTTTTGTATTTTTGAAAATCTATAGCCTGCTATAGGTAAATAAAAAATTAATTTTTCTCTTATAAGTTTTTATTTTATTTTTTTATTTAATCACTCATTTTTATGTATTTATTTATACATTTATTCAATTAAATTTATTTATTTATCTAGCTATATTTATTTTTTAATATTCCTACATTAAATTTTTAATTTTATTACCGGCGTTTACATTTACCTATGTTCAACTCCGTAGCCTTGTAATTTTGAATACAATCCAGAGGACAAAAGATCTGCTGGATCAAGCATTGAGACAAACTAGCCTTCAAGGAAGACTTTTTGATGGAACTAATCCGCATTTACGTTGCATAGGAGAGAAAATGCACTGAATCCTTCCACGGTTAGCTTGACATCAGAGGGACTCTAACCCTTAATCCATCAACCAGGGATATTTTACGTTAGTACTGTTGTACAACCAGGGATATTTTACTCACTAGCTATCACTGGGATTCAAACCTGGGACACCTCATTGACAAACGTGTACTCTATCCCCTGAGACATCACAGCTCTTATATATATTTAAAGATTTCTTCCGT
>NC_092207.1:70690459-70815181 GCF_043381705.1 Parasteatoda tepidariorum
ATGCCACATCTGCTTTATATTCCAAAATATACACATTTTCATTCAAAAACGCAGTTGCTATTTAAAAAAATATACTAAAACATGTGACGGAATGACACAAAAAAAAGTTACTTTTATTTAATATATTAAACTTAAAATGACTTAAAGGCTATGTTTTAAATGTTTAAATTTTGTACTATGTGTATATTTTTGTCAAAATATTGCAAAAGAAAGATACATTTCTTTTATTTTATAAGTATTTTTCAAGAAAACAATTTGAGCACAAATGTGAAGAATTCACTTGTCAGCCATGTGAGTACTTTAGAATGCTGCCAGATTCAAAAAAGTTAAAATTATCAAAAATTAAACAGTAATATGTAGACTTTGGCTATTTTTGAACATATTTTTAAAATTAAAATATGCAATTCATAAAAAAAAAATTTCACTTAAAAGTTGACACTTTCGTGGAATTGCCCTAGTATATGTAAATAAACTGCAGAATGAATAACAATGAAAATATAATGAACAAGGTTACTTTTTTTCTACCTTCATACTCTAATTTACACGTCAGCATCTGCCTTTGTTTAATTTAAAAGATTTTTTTTCTAAAAAGTTTAAATTTAGAATAATTAATTATTTTCGATTCATCAAAAATTTTTTACATTTAGATGAACTCTAAAGTAATGGTGCCAGATCCAATGAAAACTGACACCTTGCATCTTGATGTTTATCTCAAATATTACTTTTCACATCAAAAAAGGAAAAAAAAAACATTTTGTGACAGTGGTAACAAAATTCTACTTGAAATTCGAGGTGGAAAACAACAGTTGCTATTAATAATAAAAGGAGAACATATAATTCTCCATTAAGTCGAAATATGACCCGGATAAAAATATGGGGAAATTAGTATGGACACTAAATAAAAGCGATCCAAAACAAACATTTCTCCACATACAGTATAGTTGATTATGTCAATAAAAACACAGTGAATAATTATGAACGCGTGAACATTGACGCAATATAACGCTTATCCACATTTTCAAATCTTCAGGAGAGAAACTTTAAAATCATATAAGGTCAAAAACACAACGATTTACATGTAGACAATAACATGTTCCAGTGTCTTTGGACCGTAGAAATTCCAGATACATGTGAAATATCTGTCTGGTAGCAATACTATGCAATAGTTTGATGTATAATTGTGACTTTTAAGGGCAAAAAGTTTGAATTATCATTACATTGCTTTAAGAGCTTAAATATAAAAATCCAACCTATAATTTGGTTAGTTTATATGTTCATTTTTTGGTTTTCGTGTTTAATGTGTTAATAAAAAACTATGTCAAATATTTAAATGTTGGGTACTATGATCTAAGTATAAATATCTCCCTTTTTTACTAAACTAAATTACTTTAAAAGTTCAAATTGCCCTAAATAATTATCCTTAAAACATCAATAATTCGTTGAATTCGGATGAACTTTTAATGAATCGTCCAAGATGCAATGAACGAATAACCTAAAACTGACACCAAGCATGTAAGATGTTTTATCTCAATTATTGATCGTCCTATCAAAGAGGCAACTTGTGAAAGTGGTAACAAAATGCCACGTGTAATTCGAGATGTTCTAATGAATACGCTTTAATTTTACGCTTTAATGCTTATCAATCTCAGAACGAGAAGATGAGGTGATGGATAAGAAAGTGTTTCCAATATGAATGTGATGATTTCGAAAGTGTTCTTTTGTGAAAGTGTTGCGGATTTTGTATAGCTTTAAATTACATTTATATTGTAAATGCGGGATTATTGAGGTGAAAGAATAAGAACTATCTGCACTAACATCGCATATCGTTTCTTTTATGTTTCTTTCCTTCTGATAATTTTTAGCGAACTTAAGTTGAAATATTTTAAGAAAGCAGGGAGTTAAAAGTTATTATTTTTGAACTGAATTTTAAATATCTGTATATTAATTACAAATTAGATATTGAAGAAAAAATAATAATTGCGATGAACTTTTGTTATTTTTCGAGGCCTTCAGACATGGGCGTGGCTACAATCAATTCCTAAATACATTTCAATATCATCTCAGCAAGGAATTTAAACAATTGTTAACTATATTGAATTTATTTTTTTGCTGCTACAATAAAGACTTTTGAGTAGACTATAAAATTTGAAATCAAAAGAAATTACGAGGTGGTCAAAATCTAATAAATAGATGAAATGCTAATTCACTGTTTTAAATTTAGTTGAAATAGTTAAAAAAATTATATAAAGATAATAACATTAACTATAATAATTTCCCTTTATCTTTTTAGTATATTTTTTTTAAAAATAATATGATTTAAAACGAAATTTCTCCGTAATGAAGTATTTTATGTACACATTATTAGAAAATTTACATGCATATAAAAATATAAATATATTTTGTCATGGATGTAATATTAGATTCACAAATGTTGTCTGAATTTGTTAGGCGTCACTTGTAGCTTAGATAAATTTAACAAATCTTTCATTTTTCTGACAAGAAATTTATATATATTAATTATTGCATTATATTTATGAAAAATTTAAATATATAGTTCAAAGTTTCTTTTAAACATTAATTCGAGCAACTTTTAATGACAGTTTTCAACTTTCCACTCTTTTTTAAAAGTTTTGAATTTTTAAGAAGATTTCTTAATAAAAATTATATATATTTTGTAAGTAAAATGCCATAAATTATTAGAAAATTTACATAGACAAAAATATAGATCAATTACTGTAAATTGTAGGTCAAAGACGTAATTAAATGTTCGAAGATACTAGATAAATTTAACGAATTTTCCCTTTTGCAATCAAAACATAGCAATAATTACGTAAGCAATCATTGCAATGAACATAGTGTATAGCAATAATTTTAAATATTTATAAAAACTAAAATAGAATATTAGGGTATGACCTAATTTTCCTTTTTTCGTTTTCATTTGCATAAAGTTTTACGAAAATAGCCCTTAATGTTTTTAGCTTAATCGAAAATTTTATATAAGAAAGCTATAAATAACCTGTAAAAGAAGATAATAAATAACAAAAATTAAAATTAATTCTGTAAACTTTAATTTTTAGTAGAACTTATTCAATAAATTCAATTCAAAAAATGTTAACGCCTATGTGAAATGTAATCAAATTAAACAAACTTTTTCAAACTATTTGTTTCGCGCAAACCATTTTATTCCTTAATTGAATTAAAATATATTAATCGTACTTGCGTCTGTCGACACATAAGAAATCCAGAATTCTTTTCTAACGGTGTTTTCAAAGAAAATTTATTTCCTTCATAGTTCTATTAATAGAAATATAAAATAAATTTTAGAGTTCTTAATAGCTTTTTCGCCGCTTCTTTTTATTCTGACCGATTTACGAAGAATAATACATTTTTTTCCAAATACCATTAAACCTCATTTAGAAATACTTTCTTTTATTAATTCAATAAAATTAGGTTAACATTTGTTAACTAAGACTTCGTATAAATATGTGTCTAACTATATATAAAAATCTAATGAGGATGTCTCAGTTTTCCATTGTTGTCGGTGCATTTTATTGGCCGGGAAATCAAATGGTAGGGATCCAGTTTCTCCGCATTAATTTTCATATTGGCTTGGCTGTCATCAGCATAAAAATGATATAAATCATGAAGGTATTGTTTTCCTATAAATATTTTTGTATCCCTAATTTAAAGGCATTTCCCAGTACTGTTATTATTATGTTTTTAATCTTTCACTGCATGTTTTCTGAATGGTGCATGTTTTCTTCTGTCGGTGCATGTGTTCCAAATTAAGATTTTTTGAGGATTGTTGTAATTATTATGATTATTATTATGATTATTATTATTATTATTATTAGAATAACATAATTCTACGTTGCATTTTAAAATAAAATTATTCAAATAGGTATCCGATCCTATTAAACATTTTACAATTATTATTTTTTGGTGTAAATTACATTAATATAACAATATGAATTACGGTTAAAGGGATTCACTTAATGATTTAGATCTTAACTTTTAGCTTCATGCACAAAATTATGAGTGCAAACATTGTATTTAAAATATATCCGCGCTGGACTCACGTTCATAAGAACGTGAATTCGAATCTAGTAGGCCGACGTAAGGTAAATGGTGATTGGTGCACGTTAAATGTGTCGAGTCACGAAGTCCTCTATGTCTTTATAGCAAATTATACCTCTGAGGGCACTGAATTCGAGATTGATCGTTCTCTGATTCAGGTTAAAATTACAATCTGCGGATAAATGAATTTATGTATAAATGAGTGTGACGTATGGATGTGGCAGAAGTCGAATTCTTGGACTGGAAAACAAGAACAATCGCACTCCAATGCCTTAATGGTGTACGACAACAACAGCAACCAAAGTCTCAAACTTGAATCATATGATTGCAATCAAATTACAAAGATAAATCTGGCTTAGGCAATTATTGCAGCTATCAGCCAAATTGACAAGAATGTTAAATAACCAGGCATTACATAACAAATTCCAGCTCTTTTGCTATAACATCGCAAAGATGTCAGTTTTGCAGTTGGAAAACAACCCGGGAAAGTGTAAGTGTGTTTAACTATGAAACTTAAGTTTGTACAGTTGGAAGTCGATATGGAAACATAAAGTAATGAGATCTGGCAGATAGAAGGCTGTATTGCGGAACTGTGATGCGGCATGTTTTCTTAGGCGAACCAACAGACAACCGATTTGCCCTACTATACTAAAGTACTAATGTTAAGGAGTCATGTCAATACTGCCGAAGGCATAAGGCAGTTGGTACCAACCTAACGCCACCAAAGCGTTGAATTCATACAGATGAAAGACAATGTGGCATGAAGCGGTGTGTTCGTGTCGGTGAACTAGCTGGTCGCAACAGGCGGCTAGTAACTTATAACATATCATAATTTAAACCACTATAACGTATAACTTACAATAACTAATTTAATAACTATGCCCAAAAGCCATAGTGGTTCAGGGGATCGAACGTTCGCCTTTCAATGAGGTGAACTGGGTTCAAATCTTAGCGAAGTTTGATCAATACGAATTCCGAAACGGCTCGCACGATCACATTGCTAACGTAAAATATCCTCAGTGATAGACGGACCATGGGTTAGAGTTCTCTTGTCATCTGGATTTGGTTTAAAATTACAAGGCTGCAGAGTTGAAATTTGTAAAATTGGGTCGACTATTTAACGACTGTTCTAACATAATAAATAAAATAACTATACCCAATGTAGCTTTCAATAAATCTAGTGAGTAGATGGTTGTAAGCAAATTATCGTGCATAAAATAATGATTATATTATTCATTTCAATTCGCATGAGATTTTTTTCTTTACGCTTTTTTACTGAAGTTGTTGGAAAATGTGTATTACTCATTATAAAGGATTGCTGAGTGTTTAGGTGACTGGCATTTTAACACTAGTAGTTTATGCAAATATGTTTAAATATTATTTTCTTTATTCGTTTTAATGGATGAGTCAGATAGATGTTAATGACTAAAATTTTCATCAATGGCTTTTCCAGTTTAAATGACATAAGTTCACGAATATTTATAATTCGGGTAAACATTTATAAAAGAAGAACAGCAACTCTTTACGCTGTCTATTAATTTTTAAATAGATTTCAGTTTTATCTGCGCTATGGTTAGCAACTGAGATGTGTAATCTGTATTAGGAAAGTTTCAATATTCATATCGGACTTTATATATATTTACATTTAATTATATAATTTAATTAATCATTCGGATCAATTTTAACTTCCTTCATTACTAATATTTTATCAAACTCCAGAAGATTTATACTTTAAATTGCCTTTATTAATACCTTGACTATTGATTATTTAAGAGGGTAATTATTAATTAAAATTTATTTTAAAGTTTTAGCAAACAGAAGCATAAAGTTAATGAAACAAAACCAGATTATTAAAGCACTTGCTAAATGACCATCAAATTGGATTTTGAAAAACATTTTATGAAAATTATAAACGCATCATTCAATATTATGAAAACGGGAATAGTATAAGATCTATAGTTAGTTCTATAGTTAATTATAGATAATTATATATTATAGTGTCACAACAGAAAATACGACGTGAGTTCCATAAATTTATTTCAAACTCATATACAATTTCTTTTTCAATGGATACCTGCAAATGACGTCTGGATCTCGATCCTGATACTTTGTTGAAACGCGGCATTTGCTTACGTTAGCAACTATTCTTTCCATTCTATTTCGAGTAAGCCAAACCCGTCAAATATCAATTGTCTTAAGTGACATAATCTATATTCTTTCACAAGGGTTTTTTCACAAAGATTTCAATTAATTCACCCTATATTTCTTATTTAACACGAAGACAGGCCCGAAGCCATGTAAAGCATTAGCTTTATAATTTTTTACTGTAACCGCGATATAGTTCTGCTTTGACTCCGTAATCTGCTGGGAACCGTGTCTTAACGACCAGTCCACTGAGGGACGTAAGATGTTTGAATTTTCTAATTATAATAATTTAAGTTTATCGTAACAGGAAATTTTAGAACAATCAGAATAGAATAATGTTTGATTTTGTCCTGAAAATCCAACTTTATAATTTAAAAATCTGGACATAAATATTATTTTAAAAATTATTCAGTTATAAGTCAAAATATTTAAAAATCACAATTTAAAAATTCATTGCAATCTATTCGAATACTAAATTATACTTTTCCTTTCTCAAATAAAATGAATTTCAAATTTAAAAAAAATTCTACAAAACCAATCAGTTTTCTTTTCTTCTAAAAGAACGCCATGCGTTGAGGCCGGCAACTACTATCTCACGAGATTTTGAGAATTTGTAATATAGCTGGGGGGCAAAAATATAGTGGAAAGTGTAGCGTAAAAAGTAATTGAGATATCGATTTTCTTTAACAAAAATTAGATACGTCGTCTAGGAAATGCACATTATTTCCTCTTTCTTTTCACTTTCTTTTTCCTTCTTAAATTCTTTCTTTTTTTTTTAAGAAAAGCTCATCGCCCGCAAAGACTCTTTCTTATTTTAAAACAATATTTTTCTGGTACCTTAAAAAATAATTTTTTTTCAAAGCGTAATTTTACTTTAACAAATTTCAGAATTTAAAAGGTTGGTATTAAATAACTGTTAAATTATATTTAGCTAAACCGGTAAATATTTTGGAGCGTTTTGAAAAATAGCACTGTACTTCTTTAATTTCTTGAAACGTGAATGAAAATAAACTTCAATGCAAAATTAACTGCAGAATATATTTATCATATTAGGGTTTAACCTACCGTTATAACTACTCAATATTTAACCAATTTCTCAGACAGAGAAAGATATTGTAACCATCATTGAAAAGCTGACCCAATTTTTGGGCTTACTAATACTGATGTTCAAATATGTAGCCTTGTAATTTTGAACCTAATCCAGAAGACAAGGAAACTCCTGGATTAGGTATAGGAGGAAATTTGCCTTCGTGGTGAATTTTTTGATGTCACTAACCCGCATTGGCGTTACATGGAAGAGAAAACAGCGAAATCTTACCGCGGTTAGCCTCTAATTTATGATCCGTCTACCACTGAGGATATTTTACGTCAGTACTGTGGTCGGTGCAAGCCGGGTGCGGAATTCGTATCGACAAGCCACCGCTGGGATACGAACCCGGTTCACCTCATTGAAAAGTGAACGCTCTATCTCCTAAGCTACCATGACTAGACAGAGAGGAATAGAAAATAGTTTCTAATTTTAATCATTGATATTAAAAATCACATGTTAAATATTACAATTATATTTTTTTCAAAAAAATTTTTAGCTGTTTTTTAAAACTATTTTACATGTTTTCTCTGTCAACAGCTCTGTCTTATATAGATAAAAATTTAAATGAAACAAATAGATTAACTTAACTCTTAAATAACACTTTTTTAAATATTCAAAACATTTATTCAAATTTAAATATTCTGTTTGAATTTCCAAAGATTAATATAGTTATAACTAGTTATTCAAATCTGATGCTATTATATTGAAATATAAAACAATTATGCTAATTCATTAAATTATTTTTCGAAAAAGTAATTACGCATAAGAACACAAGTGAAAAAAAAATCCCAGTAGCTATTTCAGCTTTATTAGTACAATTTATTACATGAAAAAAGACATCAAATAATGTCAAAATAAAGAAAACATATTGCCATAGTTAACAACATTCACTCTTTTTTGCTGGATTTACATTTATGTACTGAAACTGTTAGGAGCTTGCTGAACGTTCAAATTTGTTGTAACAATAATTTAACCATTGGATTTCGTGATTTCGAACATAATACTGTGGTTCAACTTAAATGGAAACACCTTGCTAAGTTTGTAGCAAATATTTTCCAGTTTTTATTGATAAAGAAACAACGATGGAATCAAATAAAACTTCTAAAACCGAAAACTTCACTCACAAGTAAATTGTTACTTGTTAGAGCTCCGAGAACATGCAACAACAAAAGCACAATATCGTGCAAATGTGCTGCAACCTTCATATGGTTGCAGCACCTATCATGATGGAACCATATCAATGTGTTTCTTAATTTTGAACACTTGATTCTTTATCAAGCTTGAATAAAGCACGATTCAATGTAACGCAAGTTTATAGCGAATTTTTTACAGTATTCTAGATAAATATAACAAGATTACGATTCAACATTGAACCTGTAATTCTTAGAGATAGCAAGGAATTGTATCGAATTTAAACAATTCCAAAGCTTTGAAACTTTCTAAATTATATTTAAAAAAATATGCATAAATAATTATGTCCTAAGTCATACGTATTTTCTTCCTTAACAATGCATAAAATCGAAATTTTTAAAAAATAATTTAATAAATATATTTTAATTAAAAAATATTTAATTAAAAAATATTTTAATTAAAAATTAATTATAATAATTGTAATATTTTAATTAAAAAATTATTAATATAATAAATAATTTTTTAAATCGAATTTTTTAAAAATATATTTTAACAAAGAATGATTTTATAAAACGTAAGCTATATAAGTTTAAACCTTCAATTAAATATCACTGCCATTGCTGGAGTAATTTAAACATCATTTCCGTAAATTGTATGTCCTTGCGTTAAGAAACTGTCACCTCAGGGGATTTAACTTCAATTGAAATATACTGGAATTCAAGGAAATCTTATCATTGACTTCGTTCAGGGTTTGTTCGCTTGATTGCTTACGCACTGTATTTATATTATTTAACGAAATGCAAATTTGTGGTACCTTTGCTTTCAAAACCTGACACATAAAAGCATTAACATAATATGAAAACCACAAGTATTTATAGGCAAAACTTAATTAGTGATTATTGCATAAAATTCGTAAATAACTCTTACACTCATAGCTCTTATTTTATGCAATTCGTTCACCAACCAAACAAGTTATTAAAAAATTATGGATCACTCCTTGTGCGTAACACCAAATATTATTATAAGCAATAACGCTTGGTGTTGCTTTTTTTTAATTTATTTTAAAATCATGTTACATTTATGTTTTCAAAATAAAAGTACTGGAATTAATTAAGTTAACATGAATAGTTTTAACATGAATAAATTTGTACTATCTGTATGATTGAGATGTACTATTTCTTATATTCACGTTGTTTCTTTTTTTTTCGACTTATACTATATATTCTATATGTCATACTATATACATTATACTATGTATATATACTATATTTATTTTATACTGCTAAGTGCATATATTGAATATAATATTTTAAGTATGTATTAAGCATGGTAAGCAAATACTCACGCGTCTTACGTGGTTCTTATTGTCAATTCTTATTGTAGATGTTTAGTTAATTTATCATAGATATATTTAAAGATTATGGTTTGTTATTCTAGCATTGAGGGCAAAATTGCTTAATGTTATTTTTTTTTCTTTTATCTGTTTAATTAACAGATTAACAATTTGAATTTATGGATATTTGTTGTGTCATTATTTATATTTCAGTATAACGATAATGAATTGCATTAGTTAATTTACATGATTTAAAAAAATCCTATAAAATACTGAATTGGAGATTGATCGTTCTCTGGTTCAGGTCAAAATTACGATTTGTGGATGAATGAATGAATAGGTGAGCCCTTTAAACAGGTGTGACGTATGGGTGCGGCACAAGTCGAATACTTGGCTATAGATGGCGGCACTGTGAAACAAGAACAATCGCACCCTTTGCCTTCTTGCCTAAATGGCCAATGACAACTTTTTTGTTTTTCACTAAATGCCTTGTAATAAGCACTGTAACGTTAATACCGTATATTTTGGTTTTTAATATCGGAATAATGTCTTTTTTTTTTACCAAAAATGCCAATACAGTACAGTAGTTTGACCAGAATATTTTCTTCCGTATATGTACCAATTATAAAATAAATGGGATTTTCGATTTTTCTATAAAACGTGCTGAAAAATATCAAATAAAATCAAGCTTAAAACAGTTTTTTCCTCATCTCGCAAGATTTCTTTGATTTTTGCGAACAATGAAGGAAAAATTTGAACACAACTAATTTTATTAGTAAAATTAAAAACTATAAAAGATTCTACAAAAAAAGAAAGAAATATTTTATTGAAATCACTTTAATTTCTTTTTGAAAAATCTAGTCTTAATACATGTAATATTGTAATTCTCTTGCTATAGTATTACAATAACATATAACTTCAAAAAACTATAAAATCTATTCTAAATAAAGTCCCTTTTATTGATCAAAATCCAATACCCTCATTTTTACTTTGATTGTTTCGATTGGAAAAAATTATCTTTGAAACTAGCTATTTCAAACTTAAGCGGCTTAAAAAAAACTAACATACTGTAAAATATTTAGCATTATAACAAGCATTATTATGAAAATATTGTCAAGTCAATTTGTCGTGTAAATACATTATACGGATTTTAAAATAATTCACAGAAGAACTCTTGAATATGAAAAATAAAAACATTTTGCAAAACATCATCTATTTTTCTCATTGCTTCGATTAAAACAGAATTATTTGTCATTGTTTGACAATTTTGAATCTGTCCACAAGCCTCTCACTGAAAGTTATAAATGTTTTTGAAATAGCGTATTCGAGTAATAAAGCCGCTTAATATTACAAAAAATAGTCAAAATTTAGTAAAAATGCAATTGAAAGCAAATCAGAAGTAAAATTTTCGAAGTTTAGAAAATATAAAGCAGAAAACGTACAGAGCGAAAACTCATAATCAAATAAAAAAAAGAAACAGTTTTAATTCTACGAAAAGAATATTAAAAAAAAATTAGTTCATTAAGTAGGCAAAGTCATGCAAATGCGATTAAGTGAAAATAGAGTTACTCTAACTCTTTAATACCCAGAGCTGGTTTTTTCTAACGCCGAAAACGGAATCACTACTAACCTAGAAGTATGTTTAAAAAACTTGAAAAATACAAGCGGACGTCAAATTTTAACCGCTTGGCTGGTCACCTACTTTCTAGAAATTTCATTGGCCGTGCAAATCACGTGAGAATTTCTACTTGCCGTCTCACTTGTCATTCGCTTACCTTCTAACCCGCAAAATTCTATTTCACTTTTTGGTTTTAGATTCAAACGATCTGGGTTTATTTGAAAGAAGCGAAAAATCATTTTAATAAATTGAGCAGACGATCCCGAACTGCGCACACGATTAGTGAACCTGAGAACTATCGCCAAACTGGACAGTGGATATCATACCATTGACATTTGCCATAGACATTTAATTCTCCGTCGTCGACAAATTGACCTGATTTTTCCTTTTGTAGACAATTTTTTTCCCTTTTCATTAATTTCTTTTTAACTCTTTACTTCGTTGTGTGGCAGCAGGTAGACCGGTTGTTAGCCTCCAGGACTTTTCGATAGTTCTAAACGAGAACAGACTGTTCTATTGAACGGAATTAACGGTGATTCCTCGAACTAGTTTTCTATTGAATGAAGATCAAACAGAACTTAATGAAAGCAGTGGAAGCAAAGGATTAATTCCAACTAATAATTCTCATATTATTCCTACTCCATAGAAATTTTCCAAAAATGGTAAGTTCTTTTTTGAATTATTCGCAAAGACTAACTGATTTTTTTACAAGAAATCTTCCATGAGTATTTTTTTTTATTTTATTACTTTTTAGTATTTAAATTATTTTAGTTACAAATTCTGTAGATAAAATAAACTTAAAACCGAAAGTGTTAATAACCCCAAGAATTTAGCAGTTTTTTAACGTAATTTTGTTTCTGTTGTTCTTAATCCGACGATAATTGCATTAAACTATTTAAAAGCTGTAAATATTTTACGGTATAAAAATTCCAAATTAAATTACTGTAAGAAGCACCGGGACTCTGTTATACTGTAATTTTTATATATAGAAATGTTTGTAAAATCACTGAATAACCATAATTTAAAAAATATTACTATAAAAATTTTATTTTACGGTAAAATGGATTTCGCGGATTTTGCACTCCAACACAGAGAGTACCAACACTTTTTTTATAAATTTTATCAGGAATATTTTACAGTATAGATAAAAATATTTAAAACAAGTTAATTAATTACTTTCATTAGAATTATCAATGGAAGGTTACTGTGAAAATCATGCAATAATTATGATACTTAAACGCACAACATATATCTCAGATTCTATGAATTAATTCAAAAGCGAAAAAAAAAATTTCTATGAACCTAGAAAAAATTATTAAAAAAAAAAACTATGGAGAACAAATATTCTAAAGAAAGACTGTAAAATTATAATAATATATTCTTAAAAGTGTAGTTATTTAATATAATGAAGGAGAAGTAATTAACTAGTGTAAGTAATTCATTAGAATTTTTCTTGTTACCCTTTACCCATGGTAATGGATTCAACAAAGTCAACGAGTTACCCATGGTAAAGAATCGTGATTTTCTCTCCCTTAACGCATTTGCAAATTGAGATCCCTCAAAATTCTATCAAGTTTGTGACACGTCTTTTGAATTTTGCTCAAACTTAACTTAAACTTAAGTAAACTTACAAGTTATTGTCTAAAGTAAATTGTATCTCGAACAGGTAATGGATGGTATAAGTTTGAATCACATACGTATACTAATCTCTTCTTTGTGTTATCTAGAACGTTGGCATAAAATATTCAATTTGTATGCGATTAATCAATCCTTTCGATTTCTTCTGAAACTTTTACAAAACAGGTTTGCTTTTTTATTTGCTTAAATTAAGGAAAATAAAAAAAAAAATTTCTCTCAAATAATTAAATCGAAACAGTTACTACCAATGTATTGAACATATCAAATATAGCTACATTTATCTAATATATTACTTTAAGAGTTACAATTGCCGTAACTATTAAACACGAAAACTTATGTTTGGCAAAATTAATTATTACTATTATTTTTGGGCATTTCAGATTGCATTGAATTAGAATCGAGTTTCTCGCCCCTATCTAACTTGCTCAATAATTCGTTTCCGATCTCAGCTTGCGTGAAGTTAATAAAAATTCTAGGTTATTAGAATTATTAAACGGAGACTGGATTACGATTGAACTTAAATTGCTATTAAAGTAAACGAAATTTTTTCTCACATTATAAAGTTGCTCATTAGTTTTGTTGCCCACTTAGGCTTGTGATCAAGGCATACTGAAGCTCAAATTAACAAGGTGAGAAACATACACGGAGTATAAATCAAGACAGTTAGTGTTGCTTACTTTGCATACATATAGCTTTTAGAAATTATGGTGGGTGTTAAACTAATATCGTGAAATTTTGTTACCACCTTATGACGGTGTTCAATTAAAACCCATATTATCGTATGAAATACATACTTCTTCTTAAACATGAGTTCAGTTCTAACAGAAATGTATTATGTGCTTTGAGGAATTTAAAATAACTAAAGCTCAATTATTATACATAGCTCTATAAAATTATTTATTATAATTAGCAATATGGCAAATTTTTGTATCGATTTCGGAAAGTTTAGTTTAATTTTTCGATGATTAGACAGTAAGATAAAATTTAATGTATCAAAAAGTTTAGGTAATGGGTGATATTATTGACTTTTAAATCAACTGTTGGAGGAATTTTGCAAGCTTCATGACCTGACTGGCGGTTTAGGAAAAAATGGCAAAATCGGGAGAATAATTCTCCCCAATACACTATTTTCCTATCTAATAACATGGAAAAACCGGTTATGCTATGCGAAGTAGAGTGCAGTTTAAAATACGATTTTTTACATACAGAGCCATCAGTGGGTTAATAAATACTTTCGAAAATTTTAAGAAAGATATTGATTCACAGAATAGATAACTTCTTCAAATTTCATTTGATTCACATAATTTCAACAGTAGATTATCCGTGGGGTGTACACTGTTCACGTTCGCATAGGAATTTTTACAAAAAATTGTTGAATGGAAGTTGTTTCCATGTCATAGCTAAAGATTTAATTGATAAAATAAGCACTTTAAAATAACGTGCATCAAGCTTTAAGCTTTCTTAGCATTACTAACTCTATTTAGATAATTAATCGTTTAACGAAATTAAATAAGCTGACTATCCATCAAAAAATAGAAAAATTTATCTAGTTTATAGCAGGTTATTAAATAAACTTAACCAACAAATATATACATTCTGGTTATAAAAGAAGAATTTCTAGTAAGCTCGTTGTAAAAAATACCAAGTTTAATGCAGAAGTACTTTTACTTAATAAGTTTAATAAATTTCAACTGAATTGTTCAAATGATAAAATGAATTGTGAGTCACAAATGATTGCAAGGCAATCTTTTTGAAATCAAAATAGAAGACTGTCTTTTTTTGCAGGTTTCATATCATACCAGTTAACGAAAGCAGATAGATTAGAAACTTATTTTGTATTTCATTTCACGTAGAAGTTTATTCACGAAGATTCCAGCTTTTCTCTTTCATTAGCGATTTGGGTCAAGTTCTTGAATTAATTTATTCGTTTATGTTTTCGAACGTCTATAGATTGCAGATAGTCATTAAACGGCACCAATAAAAATATGTTTTTAAAAATTTTTTAATGGATCATCTTTGAATTAAAATATGTGCTAATAATTTCAGTACTTATTTTCTATAAAATTTTTAATGGAGAATAATTTTGCTTCCTGAAAGAAATGTTTTTCGTTCCTGCGTATTCGTATACTGTATTTTTTAACTTCTCGCTTAAAAATAGTTCCTGAAAAAGCCAAGAATTCGGTTTTATAGATTCATTTAGTTTTGTAAACATTTACCGCAATTCGTAACCTTGCAATTTTGAACCCAATACAGAAGACAAGAGAGCTCCTGGATCAGGTATTGGGAAAAATTTGTCTTCGTGGTGGACATTTTGTTGGAATTAACCCGCCTTTGCGTTACATGGAGTGGAAATCTACGAAAACGTCCCATGGTTAGCTTGACAGCAAAGGGACTCTAACCCATAATCTCTTCATCACTGAGGGTATTTTATGTCTGCACCATGATTACTGTGATCCTAGTACGGAATTCGTATCGACCAGCCATTGCTGGAATTTGAACCCGAGTCACATCATTGGGTGCTGAATACTCTAATAATTAAATAAAACATTTATGAAAATTCCCATGCCAGTTATGCGGGGTTTTTTTTTTCAAATTAATTTTTGGTGAGAAAGTGGGGCAGTATGAAGCCCATTCCCATGACTACTAAATTCGTTGTTTTAAATGTGATTTAATGCAGATGTTTCAAACATGGATCCTGCAAAAGCAAAGAAAAAAAACGATGTTCACTCAACTGAAAAAAATTTCTTTAATAAAGTATAAGAAAGAAATTACCTTGAATCTCTTATTATCTTAACTTTCCCCGGTATCCCGATTTGGAACTCAAGGACTTACCTCAATAGTATCAAAAGTGACTTTTAAATTGCTACAGCGATAAGAGTGGAATATTTAAATTGAAAAATGAATTTGAAATCAAGCATTTTACTATATTCGTTCGAAATTTATCTACTATTTAATAATGCGTGCTGTAGAGTAATTAGGAAAATGGAAAAATTCTGCAAAATAAATTAACATGTCTGAAAATTTAAATAATTTCTAATTTAAGTTTTAAAAGATTTCTGATTTTTTCTTTAAAGATTTCTGAAGTCATACTAATAGGAATTAGTTTATGCAAAATAATTTTGCAGTTCGGGTTTCACTCCTTTACAATTTTACTTATTTCAAATTTTTTCTATAGCTAAAAAAATTTGCAATGAATAGAACTGCTTAATTGCTATCTCAATTGCTACTGCTCAATTTATAAAGCCTGCGATAGCCCGAGGGTAAGGCTTCCTTCCGTATTTCTAGAACCCCCTCTAAATATTATTAGTTAATTTAAAAATGATCTAGTAGAATTACAAGTTAATAAAAATATATGTAAAAATCTATCATAATTTACTTACTTGATAAAAAAAATGAAAAAGCATTTTATATGCTAGCAAGCAACATGTAAATTTGGCAATATAATCAATGAGAATAGATTTTATTTTCTTAAATATATTTGCTAACTTTCACCGTTCAAACAAAAGGGAAAATAACTATAACCATCTATAGCTAAACCTATTAAATTTCTAAAATTCAAACGTAAAAATTTAATGCATACAAAATGAGCTTTAAATTAGCATTCAAAATATCTTCTATTTTTACACAAAATAAAATATAAAATGATCATCATCTCTTATAAATTTAGTTAATAATACAACGAAATCAGTAAACAAAACAATTTAATTACATAAAGTGTAAAAAGTAAGTTATAATCCACAGCGCACAAAATTATTCACAATTAATATCATATAATTAATCATTTATAATTAATCATTTGTAATTAATCATTTATAATTTATCATAATTGTTAATAATTATTTTGTAAATTTTTCTCTTAAAATTGTTTAACTGTTTGCTTTTTGCATAATCAGTCAAAAAACGTGTTATAAACTAAAGGGAAATGTTTAAATAAAATACTTTTGAGCTGTGAAATTATATATTCAATCGAATACCCAAGTTTTACATTTTATGATTTATATTACCAATAGAAATGTTCTATATATTGCAAATAAAATTAAAAATTTAATGAATTTATAATTCTAACAAAAATTTTTTTTACGTCTGCAATAGTATTTCTTAAAATATTGATAGATCTAGAAGCATAACTATGTAAGACTACTTAGAAATCAAACTTTTTTTCTAAGAAAAATGTCAGTATGGAATTTCAAATTGCGTTTTAGTAATGCAAAACTATATCAGCTAAAATTGCTTTGCATGTTTGTCAGATATTAGTTTTGCATATTATATGTAAATAAATAAAATAAAAAAACATCTGGTATAATTTTCATCGTTGTGTAATTTGTTTTCCGAAAAAGGTTTAATATATACGGCGTAATCTATTATAAGAATTTGATATGCTTTATTTTTACTAAAAAGAAGGAAAACGCTTTTGTTATAAATTCGTTTCTATCAACATCATTTTTTAATTGTTTTGCTTACTTTCTGATTATTTTCGTAATCTCAAATTTTTATTTCGAATAAAATAAAACATTCTAGTTGCAGTAATAAATTCTTTTTCAACAACATAAAAATTGAAAACAAATCGTAAGGCATTTTTCATAAAAATATAAATATCGTGTTATACGAGAAAAAAACAACTCTGCAATGATTTTTTTTTTAATCCGATTTTATTATTTAAATCTGTAGTTTTATTTGATATCTATTTTCCTCATCAGTAGTAAGCACCAGATAATATTTCGAAACTTAAATTAAACTTTATAAATTATTTATTCTTAAAAGGTATTGTTTTTTCGCATGAGTTTTTATTATATTATTTATTAGTCTTTATTCCTTTGCTTAAATTGCTACTGTCTTAAGATAGTTTTATACAATTTTACTTTATTTATAAAAAAAATGTGTTGAATCACTATTATCGCTGCTTTTTGAAGGATTTTTCTATTCAAATATTTTGCATTTTCTGAAAATAAAATAGGACTTTTCCTGAAAAATTCAAAAATTTTCATCTTCATTTTGAATAAATATTAAATATATACTAACTTTTGAAGACTCTCTATTGCAGTATCGCTTAATAGAAAAAATTTAATTGATACTGTAGAATTGAAAATCAAAGATAATAAACGGAGAAAAAATACTCTGATAAAATCACTGTACTGTATGATAATGACATATTACTGTACTCTACGGTAAAATAAAAATCATAATTCTGGTAATAAAAGTCAACATATACGGTACTTAAACCGTTTTTCCTTTCAGTTGATAACGGTTTACTGGAAATTCTGGCTTTCAAAATAACAGTTTTTATTACCCCACATTTAGTAAAAAATACAAAACTGAAAAGTGAATTTAACCAAAAAAAAAAAGTGGTTTTCATGCTCTGTTCTAAAGTATTATAATAAAATTTTTAAATTTTACAGCGTTTACTAAATTTTATCACATATTATAAAAACATATTTTATTGTTAATTTTACCCAAGTGCTTCGGTAAAAATTGCCGATCTTTTTGGTGTTCCCTCAGAGCCTAAAAATTAGTAAATGTTACTATACTGTGGTAATAAAACATACCTTTTAATATGTGATAAAATTTTGTAGTTTTGTCATGATACCTTGCATGACTTAAAAACCATTTATTCAGTTCAATTTTCTTTTCAGTTTAGTAATTTTCTATTAAATGTGTGGTAATAAACACTATAATTTTGAAAACCATAATTCCAGGTAAATCATGACCGTATGAACGGAAAAATTAACAAATAAATAGTTTATGTACCATATGTTTTGGTTTTATTAACCGGAATTATGTTGTTGTTTTCTTACTAGAAATGTCATTATGATACAACATGGTAATTTTAACAGAATTTTTTTCACTATCTATTAGTTTTTTTCTAATAAAAAAACCTTTTGCTTTTTAATCATTTATTGAATTGAAAGGTTATCAAAATGTTCGAACTAAAGGATTTCGATTAAGTGATTTTTCCCAAGTTCTTTAAAATATGGAAAGCAAATATTTAAAATATGAAGGATTTATTCTCTCGAATTTGTTCTAAGTACTTTCGCAATAATTTTTCTCAAAAATATTCTCAATTCATATTCAGTAGCTGATTTAAATTTCGTGTAACGGATCAAGAATAAGAATGCCAAACGCCACGCCTAAAAACCTCATTGTGCTCGAGACGACCTCGAAAATGTCCTTTGTTTTCTATAAATCGCAGTCAATTATTCTATCGATAAGGATATTTTTAATCATGAATAATTGTCTAAGAAATGTAAATAATATTAAAGATTTATAAAACTAACATCATCAATCAGTTTAATTATTATTCTAAGTACTATGAATTAAGGATAATTATTAGTAATATAAAAATTATTAGTAGAATAGTAATTATTTTATTTTAATTATTTTAAACATAATTCAAATCTGATTGCATTTATTATTGTTATAACCTAATGATGTTTTTCATTTCTACAAGATTTAGTTCAAAACTTTTCTCAGCAAATTAACAGCTTTTTTTGCTGCAAGCTTCTCTAGGTAAAAAAGTATACACTGAAATAAGTTCCGGGTCCCAAGTTGCCGCAACTTTTTATCATAAAATCCATCTTACAGGAACATATTACGAAACAAAAAATATTATCTACCGTATTTTTTACTGTAATAGTTACCGTAAAATCACTGAATCACTCAAATTACATAAATTTTACTGTAAAAATTACAGTACACAATTAGAAGTCTCTAGGAAAAAGATAGTTAAATAACAATTTGATCGCTTGTTATTATACCATATTCAAACAAACAGGTCCACCAAATGAGGCAACTTAGTTCTTTGCAGCTGGGTGCGTATTATAGCCGAGAGGGCTAATCTGTCAATCTGCTGACCGACAGAACGGGGTTCGAGTCAAGACGTTGACAACCAGATAAACTAATTGAACCACATTCCACGGTTAATTTGATAAAACACAACTCAACCACAACCTAACTTCAATGTTCGTTACCCATAGGAAAGCCTAGCATTGAAGCTCAGTTTAATATTTCTTAACGGTTTTAAAACCATGCTACTTGAAAATGGTTCAAAAATTTTTAAGTTTTGTATTCATGATTTTTTTAACCATACTGGTTGTAAATGATTTCTAAACAGTAAATGTAAAAAAAAAATGCTCTTTACCGTAAACTTTTACGGCTGATAAGATGGGCAGACATCAGCCAGTTTTTTACCGTAATTTTAGAACGACAATTCTAACAGTGTATAATATTTCACAGTAAAAATGGATTTTACAGTAAATTGATTCTACGGATAATGCAGCCTAACTGCCGGTTCGTTAGATTTTAATGTGACCGGAATTTTTCACAGTGCGAATATAAACTTAAAATTTAAACAAAAAATTTAGCGATTCCTCTTTTTCATTTTATAACACAAACTGAGAAAAAGTATTAGTTTCACGGTTTATTCTAATTTTTTAAAGTAAATTAACTAGAATTTATTAGAAAATAGTGCGAAATAAGTCTTTTAGACAATTTTTTTTAATTAAGTGCAAAAACTTTAAAAGCTTATCTTTTACTCTTATCACATGAAAAATAAGTATTAATAAGTTAATATTATTGGACTATTAATTTGTTAAGAATTAAATATATGTTTTAGAGTTACGAAATTGAAAAAAATGAATCTTCAGATAAAAGTCTATTGATATTTAGTGATTAAATGATTTGCTAATATTAAAAAAGCTATCATTATCAACAAATAATGCTTTCTTTGATGCTAAGAATTTTTTTTATTATTCAATCTATGTTAATTAATCCCACAGAAATAAGAAAAAAACGTATACTCTAATTAATTAGTACTAAATGCGTGTACAATGTGTTTAAAAAAATGCACGAATAACTACAAAAAATAGTATTTTTTTACAATTTCCAGTAGGAAAATAAAAATTCGTCAAAATGAACTATTTTTTTAGATGATAATTTTATCCTTTCGTCCTCACAGTTTGCGCAAGCTGCCAAAATAAAATTACTGCTTTACATTCCCTATAAAATTCATAGTCTCCGTTGAAAATGATTTAAAATCTATTTACCAGATATTTATTTGAGATATATAGGTTTATGTTCTTGTCCGTTTTATTTTTTTAAAAAAAACTTCATTTTAAAATGGCAATTTTACACCTTGTTTTTCGTGAACTAAATAGCTGATCTCAATTTATCACTCCCAAATATTTTTTATTCAGCATTCTATTTCCACAACAAAGTAAAAGATGATAGAATAAGGAAAACTGACAAATATTCCAGTAGTTCTATTTTTGTTAAAGCATCATTCAACAATATCGGTAATTATTTTTTATATTTTATATTGTATTCCAAACATTCGAAAGTTAAAAAAAATTGAGCATAACTGTTGCCGTCTGAATATTAAAAAAAAAAACTCGCTCAACTAGATGAATTTTTACTCAATTCAACGTATGGCCTGTATTTTTAACGTGAAAAAATAAACGTGGTCATTGACTTTACGAATGTCTACTATAGTTTCGGTTTCGAGGTTCACGAATTCATTTAAAACGCATCACAGGTTTTTTTCACACATCATTCTGGGAAGTTTTTATATGAGGAAAAATAAGCTAAGGAGTGCACTTCATTATCGTATGCTTCAATGAAATTGAAGAATCATAACTATTAAGGCCCTGCTGAATGTTGAAGGTTTTTTTTTTATTCGTAATTCCGAGGTTAAGACCTTTTAGTTTTTTTATTTTTAGAGAGGGAACAAAATCGTTGTTCTGATTTGAAATTTTTTTATAGATCTGATTGTTAAATTAACTGAAAAAAATTATTTTTTCAGATTAACTGCACTTCTTAAATTAAGTGGTTTAGAAAGCTATTTTACTAATAGTAATCAGTTATTAGCTTTATTAACTCATTAGAGATTAAATGAAATATTTTACCCAGTTTAAATCAATCTTCAGTATTTAAAGTTTTTTTTTTTAATTTTATAGATTTTTTAATTACAAGAGGCATGTTTATAACAGCAATAAACGTTTACACATAGTTATATTTCCAAAACTATTCTTAATTAGTAATTTAGAATTGACTTTTAAAAATTAAGCTCAGAAAAGCACAAATTAAACATTAATAAAAAATGCTTCTAAGATATACTTTTTAATTCTACTTAAATTTAACTCTCTAGGAATAAAACTAAAATTATAACCTAATTTGAATTAATATTTTGTACTTGAAGAATTTAATTGTTTCAACTTTAAGTTTTAAAGAAAGGTTTATAATAGTAATCGCTGATTAACCCGTGGCATTTTTTCCGTAAAACCTATAAAATAGGAAAAATGGAACGAATTTTAAAAATTTTGCTAAACAAATATTACATTGGTAATGAAATGCTTTCAGAATAATTTTTTAAATCTATTAAATTATCTTCGAGAATTATAACTGGGTAACACTGATAGCAAAATGCTCTTAACATAACTTTTCATTGGTTATCATAAATCGCGCTTTCCGAAATAATTAATTATGCATTCTTGTGAATTTTTTTTTTATTTATTTTATTGTTGTCGCTGAACTACCGACTCAATTTCGAGTTTACGACCACCAGTGTTCAACTTCGTAGACTTATAATTTTTTAACCCGATCCAGAAAACAAGGGAACTCCTGGATCAAGTATTGGGAGAAATTTGCCATCATTGAGGACTTTTTTGATGGAACTAACCAGCATTTGCGATACATGGAGTGGAAAAATACGTAAACGGTCCACGGTTAGCCCGATGGCAAGGGAATTCAAACCCATGATCCGTCAAGCACTGAGGATATTTTTCCATGGTACTTTAATCGGAACTCGCCGAAAGCATAATTCGTATCAACCAGTCACCGCTAATATTCGAACTTGGGTCACTTCATTCGGAGGTGAATGATCTATCCCCTAAGCCACCGCGACTCACTGAGATGTCATTGCAAACGACCGGGCTTTTATCTCCGGTGTTGGCTTGAACTCATCCCTGCTTCGAACCGTGTTAGCTTGTCTGGGAAGTAAAAAGGCCATTGGTCACGAAATACAGCTAGTCTTGCCAACTACTTTCTGTTTGTGTTTGACCTTGCATTAGAAGGACGAAATATAGAAATATATATTTTGTTAAAAAAATTCAATATTCAATGATTTCACTCAGGGGATATGTTTCAATATTTCACTGTAAGTGGAACTTAGACCTCCAGACTAGCAATGTACCACACAATGATATGATTATTTCATCCCACAAGGTCGTTATATTGACCTGCCGACAACAAAGCCATTCATAGATATTTTGAACACAAAATTGCAACATCCAGTTGCTTTTTCGCGTTGTCCTGAATAACTGTCTGGTGTTTCTTGATGTACGCTTAGCTTTCATAAACACGAAGCATGCATGCTTTAAGAACTCTTGCGTTACAAGTTCATCACCTAACATTATTATTTGTTAACTATTTCCTGATTCTTAGTAATTCTTCAAGAGTCTCTCTTCTCATCTTCGTTACGATTCTTTACATCCTGATGTTCTTTAAATATGTCAATACTGACTTCCTGCCTCTAAGAAAATCCCCCAAAGCAAATAAATTTGAAATCGGCTACTCGTGACTAATCTTTGACGTATCATTGACTGCAAATGATCTGATGGTGTTTCCTGTATTATTGTTTTGCGTTAGATGTATTTTGATTAAACATTTATATTTATCTAACATTTCTTAACGGGTTAGTTACGGAATTATTTTACCGGATCAATGAAATTCTATTAAAAGCTACTATCTTTAGCTTTTGTTTCCCAATACATATATTTTTTTCTTTCCCAGAACTAAAATATAAGTAAAAGTAATACCTGAAGAAATACATTATCCGTTTTTTAAAATTGAAGTGTTTTTTTTTAAAAAAAAATTGCAATTTTAAAGCTATTACACTGAGAAAAAAAGTACGGTAAAATTTATCGTGTTTCTGGCTCTATGGGAACACCAAAAAACTCGGTAAATTTTACCGAAACTCTTTGGTAATGATTTTTGTAGAATTAACAATAAATATAGTTTTATAAAATGTGATAAAATTTGGCAAATGTGGTAATTTTATCATAAAATTTAGAGCATGGCATAAAAACCGTAACTGATTAGAGCGGGGCCAAATCTACTTCTCAGTTTTGTATTTTTTATTAAATGTGTAGTAATAAGAATTATGATTTTGAAAACCAAAATTTCAGATAAAATATTATCATATGAATAAAAAAAAAGTTGCCAAATGAATAGTTTAAATAACGTATATTTTAGTTTTTACTGCCAGAATTATTTCGTTTCTTACCAGAAATGTCATTATCATACAGTTCGATATTTTGCCAGAATTTTTCTCCGAATAGCTACATGGTCTTATTTTATTTTACACCAAACCATTTTTGGGTTTCCGATTGTCAATGTTCAACTTCGTAACCTTTCAATTTTAAACCCAAACCAGAAGACTAGGGAGCTCCTAAATCGCGAACGGAAACAAACTAGTTAAGGTTTTTTGAGGGAACTAAACCACATTTGCGTTACGTGGATGATAAAATAATGAAGACTTCTTAATGCTAGCAGAGTTTACCATCCAATTATTTTACAGCAAAACGTAACTTACCATACCACCAATCAAATTAGAAAAATTCAACTGAAGCATCATCAAAATATATTGTGACAAATATTTTTATTTTTACATGCATTACGCCTTCTTAATTTTCTTCTACGAATGAAATCAATTTTTACAAGCTTTTAATATTTTTAAATATTTTTATATGTATTATTTTTTTTTCTTTTCTGTGTTAAATCAATGATTTGTTTAGGTTTTGATTTTTCATTTGATAGACTAACGTAACTATTACCACCAATCAAACTAGTAAATTTCAACTGATGCATCATCAAAATATATTTTAACAAATATTTCTTTTTACATGCAATGTGTCTTCTTAATTTTTTCCATGGATTAATTCTATTTTTACAAGCTTTTAATATTTTTTTTTAAATATTTTTCATTCATTAATTTTTCCCCTTTACTTGTGTCAAATCAATGATTTTTTTTTAAACAATAACATTTTGTGATTACTACTCTTTTTACAAACACCTATCCTAACCATTTGGTTTGAATCATAAACGCACAGTTTTAATCTGGGCAACACTGCCCTAACTTACAGTTTATTTGACGCTATCAAAGCACATTGATAAGAACGCGCTTAAAATTCGACACGAGATGCTTGTTTATCATCAAATTATCACCTCACTAATTAGAAAATAAAAAATCGAGAGCAAATAGTCTTGTTTTTCTCTAACAAAAAAAAAGGATCTGATTCCTATTCACGGGTACATCATGCGCGTTCATCATCCTATGACCCCCTTTTAACTCGACTCAACACCACGTCCAGTATCTTCAACCTTTTTTCTTCATGCTGTCTTCATTATCGAGCAGTTTGTTTCTTGTAATTCTAAGTTCGACACACTTCACGACTTTATGTTTTTGCTCTTTTACTTTTAATGTTTCATTAACGAGTCTGTGTCATGTGGTACCTGCAGGTGCAGGGTGCTACCATTTAAAAACTAAATAAGTAAAAGATAAACGAGCTAATCGAGATAAGTATAAACGGGATGCAGGGGCCTTTAATATGCTTTATGTGTATTCACGTTTTTCTTCACTTTCATAATGAAGTTAATTAGAATTTGATTATTGCTTGTAATTACTTCGTAGAGTTCATGTAGATGTTTTTAATTAGATAATTAGATACAGTTCGTATTGTAGATTTAAAAAAAGGGATTGGCTAAACACACAAATATATTTAAATTAGTATTTGCATTGCTTGATTTTCATTTAAATAACATGACAGCATTTCTACTTTCAGTTGACTTATAGATGCCTCTAAAATAACTGTTTTAAAAATATAAATAAATAAACAATTTAAATGACATTTTATTTCATTTTATCTTCGGTATTAAACAGTTCTAGTGATATGGCCTACTAGCACTGATCATCTCCGTCGCTTTGTAATAATAAATCGAACACAGAAGACAGGAGAACTATTTCATCAAACAATAATGACAAACTTGCTTCCATTGATGGCTCAGGGGGTAGTTAGCTCACTTCCCAATGAGGAGACCCGGGTTCGAATCCCAACAATGGCTGGTCGATGTAGCACTGATCCTGCATCGACCACACTGTTGATAGATGGATCATTCTCTCTCCTCGTAACGCAAATACGGGATAATTCTATCAAAAAGTCACCACTCCTCAATACTTTATCCAGAAGTTCCCTTGTCTTCTGGATCGGGTTCAAAATTGCAAGGTTTCAGAGTTGAACTTTGGTAGTCTTAAACTCAAAAATCAAACTTTAACTCGGCCCTTCAACAACTGTTATTAAAATTAAAAAATAAATTAAAAACTTGCTTTTGTGAAAGTTTTATTTTAGATGATTTATTTATGATGAAAACCTCTCTTGGTTAACCCGAATGTGAGGGTACTCTCACACATGATCTGTCTACCACTATAAAAAATTTCCGTCAGCACTGTTTTCTGTGCGTTCCGAGAGCAAAACACTGAAGTAAATCCACACTGATATTCGAATATGCGACACCTCGTGGGATTCAAGGGCTCTTCTTTCTTCGAACAATATTAATGATTTTGCAGAATAAAACTATAAAACTTAGTTACGTCTTCTGGAAATCATTTTTAATTTACATCTTACATTCGAAGCATACAAGAGGCAGTTTTCAACTGAGATTAGGCTGATTATTGAAAAAAAAATATCCTAAATCAATATCCCTGATGTTTTATAAATATTTTACTGGAAAAAGTTCCATAGTTTGAACTAATGCGTCAGTCTTTGCATACAAATACAGTTATTACATTTTTCAAAAATGTTTCTTTGATAATGAATAGAAGCAACATAATAAAATCGGAGTTCTGCTAAATAAGAAGAAAATCATAAAATAGCAAAAATAATCATGTTATAATCAACTCAACCTAGCAATTTTAATTTGTTTTTTTCAAAATTTATTTTTTTAATGGTTAAATTATTTCGAACAAATATTAGTTATCAAATGACCCAGAACTTGAACCGTTATAGTTCCACGCGTCTCATCTTCGTCAATAATCACAATTGATTTAAAAGATTTTTTTTTTTCGAACATAAAACTGTAGCAGACGACGAAATGCGACAAGCACGCGAAAAGTAACGGTTCGCTGCTTGTGGAAAGAGCTTCGAACTTAAGCTTAGTGAGGTCACGTGACACCGTCCATGCATGTCCTTTGCACTGTTGTGGCCGATTACCCTAAATGAATGAAATGGCCTTACTTTAATGAACATTAATTTCTATGAAACAATATATATCTCAAGATTGGTGACAGTTTCGGCGAAGGGAAACTTCACCTAATTGTTGTTTATCGGCATTAAAGAGAACATCATATCTTCACTAATTATAGTATTTTTGTCGTGCCACAAAGCTATGATGAGTATTGTTACATGTCCCGAATATTTTATTCCGAAATGTTAAACTACAATTGTGTTATTTTAAAATCTGTAATTATCATATCTCAATTATCTTCTCTTGTCAAATCCTATAGAAATATACATAAATGAATCTATAGAAGTTTTCATTAAATAATATACATTCACAATACGTAACTTGATTTTTAGAGCAGTTATATTTTTTTCTCTATCCAAACTCCAGTTGGATAGTAAAACTTATAAATCTTTAAACCCGTTATATAATTCAAATTTGCTATATAATGCCGTTACATCTTTTACAAACTTAATTCTAACAACTGACGAAATTTATTTCCAAAAAAAAAAATTATACCTTACAATTAAAAAAAATTTTGACCACTATTAAATAAAATAATAAAATGTAATAAATATTTAATAAAGGTTACTTTTTGCATGGATTTATCTCTGGATGAAATAGTTATATAATTGTGGGCAGAAATTTTTCAATTCTAATAAAAAGTTCTGGTGATATAACGCAATACGCAAAATACGCAAGAAGCAAAATTAACATTAGAGAATCCAAACTTTGGAGAGCTCTCCTGGTCAAATTATTCGAACCATATTTTTCGAAATTTCGGCTGCCCACTATATTTTAGTGATCAGGAATCTGAATCCATCGAAAAAAAAGATGTTTATTACGAGACAATACGTTTTTTTTTTTTGTCTAATTTCGTGAAATAAAATTTCGTTTACACTTATTAATTAGCTTATTTGAGGTCACCCCCTCGAGCCATTAAGATTGAGTCCCAGAACGTGAAGATCCAATCATTAGATCAAAAGTAATGCATGATATTTAATTTTTTCTTCTTTTTTTGCTCACTGTTCATCTTAAAAAGAACCTCTCTAAGCTGGTTGCTCTAAGGTAGATTTCATTCAATCTCAAGTGTGAATAAAACAGTTTCAACTACTTTGATTATGAACCTTATGAGGTTGATTTTTGAATTCAACTTCAGATATACCTCAAATCAATCCTAACAACTTAAAACAACCTTAAATAAACTTTCGAAATTTATATTTTTGAAATGGACGTAATTCTTTTTTTAGTCCAGTTTTTGTAAAAAGTTAAAATCTCTCGAATATTCGAATATAAATTATTTCAGTATTTCTCAATATGCAAATTGCTTTTCTTTCCTTCCTTTTTCTCTTATTAGGAAAGTTTAAATGCATATTCTACAGAATACAGCAGTCTTATATTCTCTTTTCTTACATTCTCATACACATAATATCTATATCGCTTTAATAAACAGACCGTGATAATGTTTTAAAAACACCTTATCAAAAAAAAGTTATAGAAACTCTTCCGCAAACTTATTTGTTTTATGAACGGATGCAGAAAAAAACTCACTATTTTTTATCCCTTAACAGCCACAACGGCCCATTTCACGCACTCAATTATGACTGCAATAAATTATAGGCCCATATTTGTCATTCAAAGAGATCTTTTGTTCGCTGATCCCAAACATTTTCACGCCTCTTGAACTATTCGTCGCATGAAGTGAAACATCCTCGGCGCTCTGTTTTTGTCCTCTTTGAATTTATTTAAAGAAAACGATCAATCAATTATACTAGATTTCGTGTTTATGATTGAAAAGATAACATTTTTTGATATTTTTTTTTATTTCTATTTTTAATGCCACAATAATTTTTATTTACTTTTTTTATTTCTAATAACTATAATAATCATAAATTTATAATAATTCTTAATTTATTTAATAATAATTATTAATTTATTAAATAATAATTATTAATTCATAATATTTTTTAATTTCTAAAAAGTATAATAATTATTAGTTTATAATAATTATTAATTTATAATAATTATTAATTTATAATAATTATTAACTTATATAATAATAATTGTTAATTCAAAATATTTTTTTTTATTTCTACGTCATTTAAAAGATTTATTACTACAGAATTTTGTTAAAATTATTTTAAGTTACTTTTTTTAATGTCGGCATAAATTTTTAATCAAGTCTGTCTCCATTTAAATGTAACATGTAATCATAATCTTTCGGTGGCAATGTTAAACTTATCATGAACTAAATAACTATCATTATTTCAATGAACTGAAACAGATGCTTATTAAAAAAATAATAAATTCAATTGAATTTGCGATAATACCACCTTTTTCGCCACGCACTCTCTGCTCCTTCTATTGTACTGTGCGAGATGTCCTAATGATTAAAGAGATTTTGTTGACACGTTTGTCTCACATTAGCCCTAAAGCTAACCTTATTTTCTACCCCCAAGCTAAACTGCGTTTTAGAAAACATTTTCCCGCTTGCGCTGTGAAGCTCAAGCAGTGTTTGCTTTACATTGGGGAAATCGGTAGCGCGGTGCAAAATCTCTCTACTGTTTAAAAAAGCACAAGCTTTTGCTGGAATGTAAACTCCATGTTTCATCTAAGTAAATTTCTTCTTATCCTATTGGGAATATATAATTTGCTCACGACTAAATTATGAATGCATCCACATAAATATATAAATTATAAATTTTTTTTAAACTCATCTAAAATTTAATAAATGCAGTCAAACCTTAAGGTGGACTCAGAGGCAAAAATGTTTATCAAATTTTTAATTCAATTTATTTTTATCTTTTATTAGCAGATACTCTAAATTTGCAATAAAAAAAAGTCGATAATCTGCGAAGAATAATAGTATTGTTTTTAATTTTATCCATGAAAAATATTAACGATTCTTAAAGCCGTACCGAGATTTTTTTTTAATCTTTTACTTTTTATATACCTCACACAGTACAATAAAATTAATTCTGTTAGCACAAATTCGATGGCATTTGATTGACAACGACATAACCTTTTTTATTTATCTGTCATTTATTTTAGGAAAATTTATTCCCATTTTTTCTAATCATGCTCAAAATAAAATTTGAAAATGAAGAATTAAAAAGACAAAATGAAATTCACATTATTAGGCTTAAAAATTAAGTTGGAATTATCTAATGAATAAAAAATTGTAGGAATAAAAAATATTTCATTCATACAAATTGAAACACTGATTAGAATTTTATTTTACTATGCTTTACAACTTTAAAATCTACATTAAAATATGTTTGACCTGAATAATTTACCGTTGATATTTGGAAATTTAAGTACATCAAATTTATAAAGACGTTTCTCAAAGTTAACGGATGCAATAGTTTATTTTCTTCTTTTTCTTTACGTTTCGCTGTGTTATCCCCAAAAATACATAAAAGATAGCAACAAGAACTAGTTACATTTTTTCGAAACAAAATGAACTTAGTGTGTTTCTTATACACCGAATAACTTACTCCTGGCCTATAACATAGTGGCACACTTTCCAAACTATTCCTTAATGGCAAATAAACACGAAACTATAAGTGAATGTTTTATTTTACGACAAACCTAAAACAAATACAACAAATATATACAGTAACTGTAACCACCTAAAAAAAAGAAAACATAAATGCCGAATCAAACTTTTATTTACTGCTCATCGCAATTCTTATTGTTACTCTCCAAATTCTTACTCTACTTTCAAACAAAAAGAAATGTACATTAAATATGAATTTGATGTAAATGATGGTAAATAATCTAGATAGACAGTGACATAAAAATAGATTTATAGTGTAAAAGCAGTTTCTATAAAAAAAATTATTTTCTTTTTCAAAAAAATGAAACAATGCGTGTGCTCCTTTTTCTTCTGAATATCTTAAACCTTTTGTTTTGTTTTCTGAGTTGTGCCCAACTAGAAAAGGTCTCATAATGGTTTAAACAAGGGTAAGGTGTTCTCCAACTATTTGAGTTTAATTCAGTTTTTTAGGTCAAGGTTGGCCTAAGAAAAGTAAAACAGGTTTAACATTTCCTGTTTCTTGGAAGAAAACGTATTGAACACGTGCATAAAAACACAATATTGCACTGCAAGGAAGTGTCCACAAAAGGACAATAGAACTGCTCTCTTAAATAGTGCTGGTAATTTTCGACCTCGTTATATACAATTAAGAAAAACATCAAAAAGGGAATGCAAATTGTCAAAATTGAAATTCTGTCATAATTTGGACAATTACTGAAAATTGCTTATTGTTTTATTTTTATGAATAAGAGCCATGATTAGGCAAAATATAATTGCAGCAATAATTTAATTTAGGAATATTTCTTTTGAAGAACTATTTTTTTTTTAAATGGAAATTCATTTTTTTTTAAGAAATGAGATATTAAAACAATTTTCTACGTGTGCAATAAAGTTTTTTAGTATATAGTTTATTATTAAATGTTATTTACTAATTTTACTAATTACTGTAATCAGGAAAATATTTATGGTGATAATTATCTATTTGTTTGCGTAATTTGATTACTTTTTCAAGTATCATTTTACATATGTTACTAAAAGCAGAGAACAAAATTGATGCTTTGTTTCGGAAAAAAGTAATAATTAGGCAAAAATAATTTAGTAGAAAAATAATTGTGCGATAAATAAATGAAAGTCAGTATTTTATATTTAATTTACGGAATATTGTCATAAAGAAGAATATAATTATTGCAAAATATTAATTCTAAGAATTCTAATTTTAAGAAAAGAAATTTGTTCTTCACTTTTTTCTGTTTACCATTATATATCCTCTTTAAAATCAATATGCGTCCTCTTTAAAAATAAATTTTTTTACGGTTTAACCTAACTAGCAACAATTATACCTTGGCCCCAGTTGGGCTCAAAATTGGCTCGATATGGGTCCTATATGAACGTGCACCGATGGACCAATATTGAGATTCCTATATTTTTTAATATTGGTCTTATATAGGGGCAATATAGGGCTTACATTGGCTGAATAATTAATGTAAATATCAGGTGAATCTGACAATTCCATGCAGGACCAATATTGGTTGTAAAGCAGCGACGGTTATAAAATAAAATATTGTTATCAAAAAATGCTATTTTAAAACCAAGATGTTTACCCAACCACTGCTTTCCTTTTCGAACATAAATATTTTCAAACCTAAAATGATATGAATAGTATTCCTCAACTTTTTCTAATACCAAAGAATAACAAGTTACCAAACACATCTTTCTGAAAATTCTAGGTATCTATTCCAGGGGTCCGAATCAAAGAATCGGAATTTGTGAGAATGGATCACTCAAAATGAACTAAAAATTAAATCATTATTTCACAAATAAATCAATTTATTCAAACGGAGAGCTTTTCTTGCCTTTTATGCATAGAAAATCGAAAGAAAAAGTTTTTTCTGAGCGGTTATAAAAAATTTCAGTGATAGGTATCGTCAGAATTAGCAGAAATATAAAAACATTTTGAAAATTTTATGTGAGATACATAATTCTGACTCTATCTAGTATTAACTAAAATTATCATTAAACTAGTTTAAATTAGTTCAGTTATGTGTTGAGAACTACCACTTCGTCAATTAATAGGTTGGTAAAGAGTATTAAGCATATTTATTAGGTTTACCAATCTTGTAATCATAGATTACCCCCCTTCCATTATTTATAGCAGACAATGATTATACAGAACCATCCTGGAATCGTGCTTATTATTTTAACAACTTATTTATTTATTTATATATTTATTTATTTATACATTTATTTATTTACTTATTTATTTATTTATTTGAAAATCAAAAAAAAAATGAAACTTTGGTTACAACAAAAAAAAAACACAATGTTTAATAAATAATTTTAATTTTAGATAAGATTTTTAGCAGTTTCTGATCTCAATTTTTGATTCTGGTTTAAAAAAAAAGGTTAAAAAAATATTTAAACTTCTCATAAATAATTTGCTGCCCTAATTATACAACAAAACTACAGCAAGTCATAACTTTATTTCTTTCAAATGATTCAAATCTTGAATCATTTTTATTAAATAACATGCATTAGTTAGAAATATTTATTTCATCACCAATAAAACGGATCACAAAATTTCGTGATCCATGGGAGGTGTTTGAAAATTCTCATTCGTGACAAAATACTATTCGAAACTAATAATGCATTTTAAGGTCAATTGGAGAATCGTGGTCCCAATACAAACCACAGTATACAATTACTTTGATTTCTATTATTTTTAACATACATCTCCATCATGAACACGTAACAATTTTAAATAGAATTAGAATATTTAGTATGGTATTATGTCAAAAATCAAGAGAAAATCGAGCGCAAGATGATAAATAACAACTATATACTGCAATTGAATCAGAAACAAGTTGAATAACAAATAACATCATAATCATATTATTTGAAATGCAAAACATAATTATTATTTTATTGTCATTATTTTTGATAAATTGGATTGATCAGATTACTTGTTAAAAGTATGCAAAAACTAGACAAATATTATTATGTAAAATGTTTTATCGGAGAACATAATTTGCCGTTTATATCCGAAAAATATGCTAATAAGGTAGTAATTTAATAGAAAAAACATTCCATGCTACTTTATTAAAAAAAAACGTTATTAACGACAAAAACGAAAAAAAAAAATTCTCAACTACATTATTTCATTAAAATGTTTTTTTTTAAATATATATTACTTTTCCAGCCATTGTTATTCTAGTTATAAGTTATTTTGTTAAAATAATCAAATGCTAAATAAAAATAATAAAAACAATTTATCGGAAACAAAAGGAAGTTTTTATAAAATTTTTACATTTTTTCATTGATGATTATCAATTGTTACTATTATTCACAGAAGCAGTAAAGAAAAAAGGAAGCAATGGAAATAAAAATATGGCCACCGAAGCCGACGTCTTCAGGGGGTACCAGCTCCGAAAGCCATAGAACCAAACGTTTTCTTTTGAGAGAGCCAGACCAGGTACCCCCTGAAGACGTCGGCTTTGGTGGCCATATTTTTATTTCCATTGTTTCCTTTTTTCCTTATTGCTTCAATTAATTTTTCTTTTGAAAATTCTGCTGCTTTGCGCGTTTCTTTCAAAGAAAGTTCTGTTATTACAAAATTAAATATTTTGTATTCTTTTACTTATAGAATACAAAATATTTAATTTTGTAATAACAGAATACATTCATAAGAAAACTTAACTAGCAAGAAAATTTTAAGAAAACTTATCTATTTAACTGCTTTATATTATAAATTAATAAATTTCTTCTTTAAAAAATATCAATCATTAAGTGTTTTCGCAGAAATATTACTCATTCCTAAGATTTTGAATAAAACATCTTTTTTGAAAATAAGGAAATTTTTGGCTTAAAACAAACAGAAAATTATAATTGAAATAAATGAAAACTTTTGTTATGAAGATTCGCAGAACACGATAACAAGGAAAACTCGCTACAAACATTTTATTATCATTAAAGAAAGCAAATTTGTAAACTCGCATTGTTTTATTCGTTACTAAGTTTCTTCTCTTAAAATATTTATTATTTAACTGCATATTCCTACTAAATAATCAACTAGCCTACATAATCTTTATTTTTTTTTCTTCAAAACATTTAACAGTTCATTAATGTTTGGAATAGAATTAATAGTCTAACTGTATCCTATTCTTTGTTAAATAAAAGGGCATATTCTCAGAAACAAGTAGTTTTCAAAAACTATTGTAAAATATTATAATATATTATACATTATATGGTATTTTTTATACATTTTTAAGTTTGTAGTTTTGACGGTTCATGCATGTGAAAATTTCAATAGGAATAACATATAATGTAATATAAATTATCTAAAGAGGAAGACGATCCTTAACTTATAATAACAGAATGTTATTCATTAAGGAACAAGCATAACAAATTATGGAAAAAAAGAATATATATTTGATTTGATGCAAGCTACATAAATTTTCTATTGCTAATACGAGAGGTTGACAGTTGATTGTAGAGACAGCAGTTGAATAGAAAAAAATAACGATATTTTACGCATTATGCATTATAAATGTTAAAACTTTAAGGCAAATATATGAAGAAAATTATTTTTCGAGTGCGCAATAAAAAAATGAATACAATAAAAAAAAATATTAAAACTAAAAAAATATGCAATTATAAAATTAAAAAAAAAAGATAAAATTAAAGAAATCCTTAGCTAAAAATACTATTTCTTGGTCAATGGTAAGCTATTTACGAAACAGCCACACTGTTCGAATTTTCGTTCTAAAATTATGGTAAAATAACCGGAAGCAATCTGTTCATTCAATTAATGGTCTTCAAGCCATGCTCCAAGATATTATGATAAAATTACCAAAATTAGTTCAACTTTAACGAAAAATATAAAACAATATTTTATTTTTAATTTTACCAAAATAATTATCAGAGCGGTTCGGTAAAAGTTACCTTGCTTTTTGATTTTCCCATAGAGCCAGAAGCATGGTAAATTTTATCATATTCTGGCAGTTTAGACCATAATTTTTTTTCTCAGTGAGTCATAAAGAAATCGCAACTCGATTGTACCTAAAGTGAGAAACTACCAATAAACTGAAGCATTTTTTCTCATTATTTCAGTTTTATGTTTTCGTGTCTTCCATTGTTTTACAGGAAAATTTATAAATATATTGTAGAAACATACTCTTTTTCAACTTGGATATCGAAATTTTTTCAATTAGTCCATTCTTTCACCAATAAATCTTTTGCAAAGTTAACCCAAGGATGTATTCACAAAATTCTTCTTTTTTTGTTTTGCTTTTTTTAATTCACAGTCATTCAAAGTGGCCTTTCAAGCCTACATCCCATGGAGCACCCCGCTTGTACAGAAATAAATATTCCAACGACCTTCATTGAAATCGAACACAAGATAACATTTCAGACAATAAATCAAAGCGTCCTCTAAAATACCTGTTAAGAACGTGTTAGAACGGGTTGATTTATCAACTTTCACACAAATATGTGCCATCCAATGTTTCTTAGTAAATACCTGTTCCAACTCATTAACTGTGACTCATCTACTTCCGACGTCTTACAAATATAACTGGAAATATATACAACAGTATTTCAGAGATAGTAAACAAGAACTTCGCAAAACGAGGAAGAGTAACAAAATGATTAATTGGACCATTTTAGTTGCAAGCAAGGAACGAATTCTGAAATTGAACTTTTCACCGAAATTTTCCTGATCTTTGAATTTCATCATTCTGATTGATGACTTTTTTTTAATTACGAAACTTTTTTTTCTTTTTTTTGGTATGAAACTCAATTTTTATTGTTCAAATCAATAGATCATCATTAAGAAGGAATGAAGGTTTCAAGAAGTTGATAATTTACGATCGTAAACTCTGCATTCAATTGTCACAACAATGATTTAAGAGATGATTGATCATTAATTTTATTGCTTCGCCTACCTGCAGTTCTTTTTTGCCGGCAGTTCTTTTTTCGCCTCAGTATTTTATTTCTCATGCATGTCTAATGCATTTATCATTTCAATAACACCTTACTAAATTGAAAATCAAAATACAGTGTTGAAATGTCGAAAACTAAATTATAGATTTCCAAATATAGAAAAGTTATTTTTCTTCTATAGTGAGGAGATAACTAGCCAACATTATCATTTTTTGATTTTTCCGTTTTTAAAAGAATAACACACATAAAAATTCATAACGAACTACAAATTTTATTGGAAAATAACCAATATAATAAATGGCACTGTATCAATTGTGGTATTTAAATATACCGAAGAGCCATTACATTATGACCACCCTGCTAATAACATATAGGACCACCTTCAGCCCTCAAAACTGCTAGCACCCACCGTGGCATTGATTCCACAAGGTACTGATAGGTAGTTGAGGTACCTGGTACCAAGCACTCACCAACTGGTCCTGCAATTCCCTCACATTGCGAGGGGGTAGCGTGGCAGCACGAATTTGGTTTTCCAAGTAGGACCACAAATGCTCTACTGGATTAAGGTCAGGTGAATTTGGGTGCCAAGAAATGACTTGAAAGTCACTGGAATGTTCCTCGAACCAATCCATGACGATTCGACCCTTATGACGTGGTGCATTATCCTGTTGGAAAATACCATCCCCCGCAGGAAAAACTGTTGCCATGAATGGGGGAAACTGGTCTGCAACTATATTCAAGTAGCTTACAGACGTCAGGGATTGTTCTATGAGGATTATGGGTCCTAATGTACCCCATGAAAACATTGTTCCTGGGCGAGAAACCATGAAAACCTGGGCGAGCCCATTGTTATAGGTGGAGGGTGGTCATAATGTAATGGCTCTTCGGTGTATAATACTTGTTAAGTAAAACTCATTATTTTTTCTGTAAATTACGTATTACTTAATAAATAATTTATTTTTAAGAAAAAGGCTTCAAAACCCAAGGTAAATTATGTTTTTATATTACAACGGCGTGAAATTATAATTATACAGAAACCTCTAGGATAGGAGGCACTGAATTTTTTCTATAGACTTTGTGTTGAAGAAAACCTTTACAGGAGATCATTGAAACCTCTCCCAGGGAACGGGAAAACATCTGCACCAAATGCGGAAAAGGTCAAATAAGGAGACACGAAAAAATATCAAAACAAAAAATTTAACGAAACGAATAAGTAGATTAAACTATATTAAAAATATTTATGTAAGGCTCTTAGTTAGAGAGCTCTTTTTGACGAAACAGCCTAATTGGTAACCTTTGGTAATTTTTCTTTCCATAAATATTTGCAATACTCTTTTTTTGGAATGTCTAAAAGTAAATGATTGAGATAATTGACAGACGGGACAAAACTTTCAGATGGAATGCAGATTCCCCAACCCTGGTTTAGAGATTGATTAATAAACTTAGGAGCAAAGATAAATCTATTTTTGTAATCTTAATTTGGTGTCTTGTTAGAATTTTATTTTATTCGCTTGTAAAATCCCGAAAAAATAGTTCCATTTAGAAATGGAATTTAGTTCTTTATAAAAATAGAAATAGAAATAAACTCCATAACAGAGAAAGGAATTTTTTATGAGTAATCAATCTATAAGCCTAACAAAGAGAGAAAAAAAAATTCTGTCTAAAGCAATAATATCAAGTGTGAATAAAAAAAATGAAGAAAAACTGCTATTGACAAAATATTTAAATACTTTCTTACACCATTTCAGTCTTACTAAATAGAAAAGTATCTCTCTAATTCATTTTCTACTGTCATTTATATTTTAATTGCATCTTCTTTTATCTGAGAAAGAATATATTTTTTTAACAAAAACATCGCATTATTTATCCATCACTCAAGGAGGTGTTGAATAGCATTGTAAAAGTTGTATTTTTCCAAACTAAAAACAAAAGATATCTTTCTCTTTCTGCAGCAACCGCGCATGCCAATTCTAATTCAAACTTCTCTAAATGATTTCGCAAACCATTAGCACAATGTTTCATCTAGATGTAAATGATGAATTTAATTTATATCTCCAAAATGGTAATTTTCTCGAAATTGAATGGTGTACCTGAAGGTCGATCTTCTTTGTTTTGTAACGGATTTTGTCGTCTCAATGCCGTTGAAGTCACGTAAAATTCACAAAAATAGTGCAAACATTAGGTAACTGTAATTTTAAAAGAGTTTACACCTTCTGGAAGAAGGTTTAGGTTAGAACGATAAATAATGGATGCATTGAGAATGTTTAGTTTTATATTGCGATACATTTTGTGAAAAATAATTTTAAAAAATATTTAACTTCGCGGTTACAAACAGTTATATATTTTAGAAAATATAGTGACTTTAAAATCCATACCATTGATTTCAACTACTTCCCTAAGTAATAAAAAAATAATAATTTGAATAATTCAAAAAGTTTGCTAGTGTAAGGGAAAACTTATGCAAGATTATTGATACGTCTACAATAAAGGCGAATATTTACACTTCTAGTCTAACTGATCTTGATAAACATTTTCTTTATCTGTGGTTTATATTTTCAAAAATATTTCATGCAAAATTTGTTATAAATTATATTTGAACCGAGACTTGATAAAAAAATAATTAATAAATCGTAGCCAGTGGTTGTAAAAACTACATTATTTTCGTAGTTTACCACAACTACGACTACTTTGATACAAATATAGTTAACTACAACTACTTTTTTCTAATTATCGTGACCACAAATTACTTTGGAATCGTATTAACTACAAACTACTTTGATGAGACGAATTTTACTGGAGAATTGAATTTATGCCTTTGTTCAAAATGGTTTTGAATAAGAAATTGGTTTCCACTAAATATAAGTGAATAATTAAGAATCATTTATTCATGTTTACATATACCAGTTTGTTATTCCGAAAAAAAATTTGTCGACTTTGTTCATTTAACCTTCAACGTTTTTATTCCTTTTTCGACAGCAAATATTTAATTTAAGTAATGAGAAACTATCAAATACTAGCAATTTTTTAATTGTTTAATACTCTTTTAGAAATTTAGTACATCGAAAATACGTTCCCTTCCCCTGAAATAACATCAATATTTCACAAGTCTGCATTCGCATGTGAGAGTGTGACCGAAGAGATTAATTATCTATTTTTTGTAATAATTAGTTTATATATTAGTTATACTTTATTTTAAATACGTAATTTCTATGAACGCTCAGCTGCAAACACAGCATTCAGTGACGCATTCAGCATTTCATTGCATTCAGTGACGGACCCTCAAAGATACATCAAATTCGAAAAATTAGTTACGTTAGAGCCATGTTACTAAACTAAAATTAAAAGTAGTTTGCCTGGGATCACTAGAAACTACTGTTTTTTTTGTATCGCACTACTCACTGCAGTACTTTTTTGAAAAAGTAACGCACTACACTACAAACTACGAAAAAATGTAGCGACTTCCGTAGTTTCATTATTTGTAGTGAGCTAATTCCGACCCCTGATCGTAGCTTTAGGGTCATTTAATTTAAAGGTGTTTTATATCATGGTATTTTTCATTAGTTTTTGTTTGTGATATTTTTATCTGATTTTTTACAAATATTTTTCCTTGAAACTTAGGAGAATGGAAATTTTTTATGCCTTATGAAACTTAATTAAAGTTGCAGAAAATTTTTACGATATTGCATTTCAGCCACTTATTTTATAATTTAATATTGAATTGATTTTTCTTACATGAAAGTTCTTTAATACAAACTGTTATGGAATTCCTTTTTCTTTTATATCTTATATAAAAAGAACCCAAAATATATAGATTTCTACTACTTAATAAGCTATGTTTGTTTAGAATAACACAGAAGCAAAATAGAAATTGTATGAACAGTTTTGGAGATATAGTTGGAATATAATTAAAAAATGTAGTTTACTTGAAAACACGATAAAAAGTTGGAATTTCGTATATAAAATTGGAAAAATATGTCCAAGTTTGAACCACAAATTCATTTTCTATCTATAGCAATGAGAAAATATAATGCAAAGAAAAATTCGGTGCTTAATTTATTTTCCCTGCTGACCTAGCTAAACAAAGTTTCATTTGTACGGTAACGTACAGCATTTTTCGAAAGTTTTAGGAAATATGAAATGTTTTAACACACTAACATTCTGTACTGCTTATTGGGTCAATATTGTTAAGCCCCTTACCAAAAAAAGAAGAAAAAAAGCTTGAATTTCTAAAATTACTTTAAGAAAAAATAAAATAAAGTTAGACAAACAAGGACTGGCATGTTTAACATAAAGTTTTAAACATTATAAGTACTCCAAAAAAGTAAAAATGAAAAATTGTTTTACTTGTGTTGCAAGTGTTTTACTTTACAATAGATATTTTCACTCAATATTATTCTCACATTCTATTATTGATAAATCGTTAAATGTATGAAAAAAAATGTATACTCTAGTTAAAGGAAATGAAGAATACATGTTTCAAATACTTACAAAATTTAAAAAGTTTTTTAACCTGAACAACAATTGCCATTGTTTACTCGTATATCTTAATAAACAAAAACAAAATGAAAAAAGAACAATCGTGGATTGTCTTCGTAACACTTAGGAGATAAATAAATTTTAAATTTGATAACTATTCTTTTGGAAACTATGCCATTAAAAGTTATTCAAATACATATTTTTTCAACAACAAACAGTTCTTTTGTAACTATTTCAGTTAAGAATTAAAAATACTATTTCGTAAAATTCCATTCAAAATTATGCATGTATCACAAAAAACAATACCCATGATCAAAGAAAACTTGAACTCATTTCTTACTTGATGTCTAGTCATTTGAAAAGGCGGTGTTCTTCAATATTCAACTATCCCCATCTTCACCATGGTAAAAATACGAACTGATTGGCATAAAAATTATCAATTTTACAAAACAAACGATACTTGCGAGAGATTATTTTGTTAAAAAAGTTAATTAGTTAAGGATACAGTAATTAAAAGATTTGTTAGAGTAAATGCATTTCGTTTACGCCCGGACCAAAAGATTTGCAATACGAGTTTAGATTGACAAGATATAAGGCTATTAAATATTTCGGTTTTGAGATTACTAAATAGAGATGACAGCGGTGAGCAAAAATGGTTCGTGAAAAATCAGTTACGGTTCCAAATAAAGTTCATTAATTAGGGATCGAAATATTAAAAGTTAAGATTTATTAGTTAAGTTCCAAGGGATCTTTTTAAAACATTTCTGTGGTCTACCTTCTTTATTAGGCTTACCTCTTGAAGAACCAAAACTCAAGATAGCACACAGAAAAAAAATTTGGTAAAATAACCGGTCTATATGATAATGACATTTTAAAAAGGAAGAAAGATCTAGAAAAAAAGAAAAGTCAAAGAAAAGAAAACGGTAAAAAAAGATCATAATTCTTGTATTAAAAACTAAAATATATGACATTTAAACTATTAATTTGGTATTACATCCGTTCATATGGAGACCAGAAATTATTGTTTTTATATTATATAATTTATATTACCACACATTTAGTAAAAAATGGAAAACTGAAAAGTAAATTTAGCCGAATAATTATTTTTTTTTTTGCCCTGTTCTGAGGTATGAAGGCTAAAATTTCAGAGCTTTCTGGTGTTCCCCTAGAGACAGAAACACTGTAATTTATACCACATTTAGGTGATTTTAACCATAATTTTTTTCTCAGTGTTCGATATTGAAAACATTGAATTTTTGGATGTTTAAATTTAATGGAGATTCCTACATATAAAGGCAAAAAAAAATCACTTTTGTGAAAATTTAATCAATGTAAATTTTCTTTTACCTGCATTACAAAAACATACAACTGGAAAATTCTTTTTATTACAAATAAAAAACCCATTGAAAACCAAAATTGTTGAACCCTGAGTCTATCTCATCTCTTCTATTCAAGCAAAGTAATAAAGTCAGAAAAATGGGATATATTTTATTAAAAAGGAAACTAAAGTATAAGAGAAGCAAAAGCCTTAATGGATTAGTCTTGGCTACTTTAAAATAAAAAATTTAAGTAGACAAAATTCAAGGAATGACCACATCAAATTAGCGAGGAAATATTTATAGACTCAGTCTGTAAAATTTTCAGGAATAATTCACCAAAGCTTTACGTTGCATGCAAATCGTGAAATCAGTTACGAACTCACGGTAAAAAAAATTTCATTTACTTTAGATAAATTTATAGGTAAATAGATAGAGGGTACGTAGATAAATTATATGACATTATCTTTGTTGATGCCATTTCCAATAAAGTAACTGTCGATGAAATAAATAGAGTAATAGTATTTAAAAGGTTAATTGAAATTGTTTGGGCTAATTGGTATTAATCAAATATTTTGAAAATGGGAAACGAACTTTAAATAATTTGACTACTTCTTAAGGCCCCTTATTTTTTGAAAAAAACCCTCAAACTATGGTGACAAAAAGTTTCCTTTATCCAAACAATATATGCAAAATGTATTTGGGAATTGATTAGTATTTCAATCTAAGACTGTAACCCATATCGCATATTAAACAAGGAATTAAAAAAGTACAAAAAACGTAGATTAAATAAATAAGAACAAGTGCAAATAAAAATGCAATGGAGATATGCTAAACTATTTTGGTTTTAAAAGTGTTTTATACAATTGACTATGAATGATAAGTCATAACTGTATGTGTCCTTATTTTTGTGCTGAAATTATAACTTTTGACGGGTCTAGGTACTCGATAGACGGTGAAAATTTAATCTTTTACCTAACCGGTTCCGGGTACCCGGAAATTTTTTTATTTGTTTCTCGATTGGTACCTGGTACCCAGACTAGCATTGAAACATTCATGCATAATTTGCCATCGAGCAAATATTTTAAAATATATAGCTAGAGGAAATTTATTGTGCACCTTCAAAAATAAAAGGTTACTATAATTTTGTATATGGTTGCGTCGAATATAAATTAGTGTTACCCGGGACGGGATACCTGGTAAAATTAACTGGGTCTTGAGACTATAAACTGGTTCCGGCTACCCGTTACCGGGTAGTAATTTTTTGTCGGGGACGGGTAATAACAGGGTTAGGAAAATATGGCCGGTCATACGGTACATCTCTAGCTGCAACATTTACCTATTAACTTGCTAAGGAAGTAACTAGTAAAATTCTATTTATACGTATTTATGGAAGGGTAAATTTCTACTGGCACAGGCTTAGGCAATTTAACAATTACTTAAAAAAAAACAATTAGTTAAAAGGCAAGTATTATTTTATTCCTCTGTTTAAAAAAAATATTTGCAGATGATGACATAATTTACGTAAAAATGTTTCATGCTCCAAAAGTAAAAAAATACAAATTTTTTCATGCTTCATATCACATAAGTAAAGAAGTTAAATTTTTTTTTAATTAAAGATAATTACTAAGAATTAAGAGCTATCCAAACGGAAACTTATGGATCAAATTCAATGATTCAAATAGAAGAAAAAACACTTAAAAGTTGAATAAGTCCTTGAAAAAAACATTTTTATCTAAAATATTTGAGTTTCTTCTTGTAAAACGCATTAAAAATAAAATATTTTACATTGAAAAGAAATCATTGGTAAAAACTGCCTTTTCTTTTTCTAATACTGAGCATCGAATAATCAATTAATTGTGAGGAAGAGTGTTCTTAATTGTAAGACATGAGTGTGACCATTTTTTTAGATATTTTATGAGTCGTTATTTTTTGACACATTTTTTTAATTTTGAATTTTAAGTTTCAAAATAGATACCAGCGTTTGCTTTTGATGAATGATAGATAAATAACTAGATAAAATAGCCAAAATTTAGTAAAATATACCATAAATTTAACTAATATTTCATTATTTTGTGCGCACTTTTCTATTAGAGTACGATGTAAGATTTTAAAAAAATGCATCAGAATTTTGACTAATTCTCCATAGGTACTTTGTGTAGACATTTCTGTTTGTAGTTAACCTGTCCAAACTTTAATAAAATGTATTACGCCTTTGATTAATATTGTAATTCATGCAAAATTTCCAAATGAATATAATCCTGAACAAATTGCAGTTTCGCAGCTTTGAACTGCACAACATTTAAATGTTGAACATTTAAATGAAACATTTAAATGAAACATTTAAATGAAAAAAAATTAATTTTTAATTACAGTCTCAAGTATAAGTTCGCTTTATTACTTTACATGGCGCTAAAAATGTAAAAATTTCTACACAAGTGCTACAAAAGTTGTTAAAATAAGAATTTTAAATTGTTCCAAGATTGCCGCGTTAACCTGCTTCTAAAACTTTCGATCAGAATAACGTATTCTTTGAAGATCTTCAACCAAACAAGTCATTCACACATTGGTAATAAAAATCACTCATTGACACGATAAATTTAATTAGCTTTACCCAACTGAAAAAAACTAGAAAAACTAATATGACTTTTTCTGAAAGAAGTTGGCTGTTTGATCGACCTCATTGCTGTTTCGTGTGGGCCGAAACCTCACCAGGTGCAACGACCTAGGAAATCGAAAGTACACGATCAACCGTTTCGAATTTACCTCCATATATTATCTCAAAAACATATGTCTTATGTTGATACAAAGAAGCAATATGTCTGTTAAACTACTTTTTTTTTATTTGACACTTGTATCTTCAGGCAAAATGCAAATTAGTTTTCCCTTGCATTTCCTTATCGTTTTGATGAAAGATGAACAATAAGCAAATGTCATGATCTACTTGGGCTCTTATTATTCATAAAAGTGTTCAAAATACTTTGTTTATTGTATGCTTAGAAAAATTGTTTTTTTGGAAGAAAAAGTAAATTATATCGTAGTTTTTAATGATATATTAAAATGAGGAAAATATCAGAACATATATTTAAATATAATGAAACGAAATCGCAAGCTTTTGTATTTTATGAAATAAGGATAAATGCAATGAAGCTCTCGTTGTAATGTAAAATAAGGCTCATAATTTAGTGGGGAGATAACAATAATGAAATATATAAAATGATGTTTGTCAGTTGATTATTATTATGAGAATGAGTGATTCATAATTTACTAATATACAGAAACTAATTCATCAGTTACGAATTCAAATAATGTAAAAAATATGGCATCCAACAGTTTAAATTATTGTGTTTTGAGAATTGATAATGTAAGAATGAACAGTAAGCAAAAGTTATGATCTAATTGCAGTTTCGTATTCATTGTAGTTTTTGCACTTATCAAAAAGAATTATGTAATATATCTTTATAAAAATATCTTTTTTTTGCAAAAAAAATTTGTTGTAATGTAAATGTAATGATTCTATTATTATAACACAACGCGGAAAATTGTCTGAAGTATATTTAAATGTAAGGATACAGGATAGCGCTCTTTTGTGTTTTATGAATTAATAATGAGTATGATGAAGTTGTTCTTAAATGTAATTTTAATGGAATAACTCCTAATTAAACAGGGAACAACAATAGGAGTTTTTAAAATGGTATGTTCTACGTGCTTTTTATAAGAATGAATGTTTCATAACCTATTAATTTCAAAAACATAAATAATGATTTGCAAATTTAAGTGATAGGAAAAATATTGCATTATTTCTATTAATTAATTAATTTATTTATCATTTATCATTATGTTTTTGACAATCGATGGTACAAGGATGAACAATAAATTAATGTTATAATAATTTTGGAATTTCTTATTTATATTAATGTCTATAAAAATATACTTTTAGAAAAAAATTATCTTGGAATCGCAGTTATCGTTATAAAGCAATGCAGAAAATTTCATTGCATATATTTAAATGTAAATAAAAAAGATTGCTCGGTTTTGTGTTTTATGAATTAGTGATGAATATGAAAGTTTCTCTTTGTAATATTTAAGGAATTGTTTTAGAATCCAATAATTTTAAGAATATTAATCATTACTTAAGAATTGAGGAATTGAAAAAATGTAGAATGAGATACTTGTATATGTTTTTGATGATACTATGAATTATTATTTTTTGTAATCGCAATGATTCTTATAACGCAATGCAGAAAATATCATTGCATATAATGAAATATAAATGAAAAGGATTGCTCGCTTTTGCGTTTTATGAATTAGTGATGGATATGATAATTTTTTATTTGCAATAAAGGGATGCTTTATAATCAAACAATTTTAAGAATAATAATCATGACTAACTAATTAAAGAATCGAAAATATAGAATCAGATTTTTTTTTCCTTTTGAGTTTTAAGAATGGACGGTATGAAGATACGAAATATAATGGTACGTGATACATGAAAGTTATTATTATTTTTTCAACTTCTTTTTGTAGCAATATTTACCTAATCAAAGTACTTTTTTGTTGTATTTTTAACAAAATATATTTTTAGAAAAAAACTATATTGTAACTTTAAAAATATTAAAATAACAAAACGCGAACAGTGTTATAACATATATTTAATTGTAAATAAACATGATCAATTTTCATGATTTTAGGAATTAATGATGGATATCATTAAGTTCAGTTCTATTTGCAATATTTATGGAATAACTATCATTACTTCATGGAGACCAGCAATAAGATTTTTTAAAACAATATATATTAGAAGTTCATTATATGAATGATCATTTTATAACCTAATAATTTTTGGAACCAAACTGATGACACACAAATTGAAATTGCAACGAAAATAGATCATTATATATTTTGATATTTTTTTTTAGTGTGTTTCAAGAATTAATGCTGTATAAAAAAAATTATCATTCATTTAATGCTTCGCTTCTTAGTTACAAAACATTTGTGTTCATACAAATCAAAATAATTCTCTTATTATACTGTACTCTTCAGTCAGCAAGGAGTAGGGAATTTAACTTTTTTTTAATTTATTTTACTTATATTTTATTTTATTTAATTTTTCTATTTTATTTATTTTTTATGAGTTTGAAAAAAGAGTAAAACAAAAATGTAAAAACAATTGGGAAAGATTTACATTTTTTGGAAAATTTTCGCTTTCGCCCGGTTTACTGAAAAGTATCCTTACATATTTATAAAAAGATATCTTTTTGAAAAAATTAAACCACGTTGTAATTTTAATAATTCTGTAATTATAATTATAATAATATAGTTATAATAATATAAATATAATTATAATAATACAATTATTTAATAAAGCAATTTCAATGCTATAATTACAATGATATAATTACAATGTAATTTTATAATGTAATCAATCATTTAATAATGTAATTTTAATGATATAATTATTAAGTGAACTCAAAAAATATTATAATGCATATTTTTGTAGTGAAAAAATCTTTAAGAAATTAATAATTAATAGTAAGTTTCGTTTGCAATGTAAATTAAAAACCTGTTAATTTTTTAGATTAATGTTTCGTTACCAAATAATTTGAAGTAGGTAAGTAATAATTTTGACAAATCAATGAAAGAAATAAGTTCAGATAAAGTTAACTTTTGCATTTGTTCATTTATTTTATTGTTTCAAAACAATTTCTTAACTTTTTTTAAACTCCAGAGATATTATTTTCGTGCTTTAAATATATGCCATTCCTTCGCAATGACCCTGTCATTCATAACATTCCAACATAGCTGTTCACATCAAATAATATATTTCCATTTATATAAAAGTTGGATGTATCTATAGTAAATCTGGTAAATAAAACAACAATAAAATATACCAACATTCAACATAAGAAATATTTTCTATTTTTTTCACTTTCTTTACCACCTTTGTTAAACTTAAAAAATAAAAAAAACTGAAATCACTAAAACCATAAGAACTGACACACGACCCAATAAAATATGAACAATGTAATATAAAGTGAATTTGAACAGCATGTAGTAGATCAAGTTTAAAAACACTTTAGATACGAGTGATTGGAAATATTTTCAGTGCGTATTTTATAGGTCAAGGGGACTACCTGAGAACTTCAAGCAATCATGCGTAGCATTTGATGTAGCAAGAATTCGATAATTTTAACAAATTATAATGTTCAAGACTTATTAATTTTGGCAAAGAAAAGGTTTTTTGTAACATCACTTACAGATAAATGCTATTACTGTCTTTTAAGCCGAAACAATTACATGTCGTATGCTTGTATCCGTGAGTTATGTCAAAAATAACCAATGAGTTATGTTACAACGGTTGTATATTTAAAGCTTTACCAGGAAAAAATTTAATAATGTAAGACAGTCACTAAGTGTTTTATTTAAACTTTTAGCTTGGTGCTTTATAGTCGTCTGATTATTAATACCAAATAATGTTTTTGTGATAATGAGTTTATCAATTATTTAATCAAAATAATAAATGCCTGTCAATGATTGTAGTTTTTAATGTATACTTATAGCTTTACCGAAAAAATAAACTTTTTATCATGGAAAAATTTTTACTAAGTAATGTATTTAAACCTTTGATTTGATGCTTTTCCTATAGTTGTTTTATTATTAATATCAAATAATGTTTTTGTTCGCAGTTTATTAATAATTTAATCAAAATAAATAGTTATCAATAATAGTAGTTGTTAATGTATACTTGCAATTTTTCAGGAAAAAAACTTCTTATTATAGAAAAAGTATTTTATTCAAGCCTTTGATTTGCTGCTTTAACTATGCTTTTCTTATTACCAAATAATGTTTTGTTTCGGAGTTTATCAATTATTTAATCAAAATAAATAGTTGTTAATGTAAAGTAACTTAAGAAATATCAGGTAAGGTTGTCTAAAAATAACGATTTTGCTTTTGTTAAATTAGAGAAAACAAAAAAATATTTTCATATGAAATTAAACAATAGATGATTTTATACCATTTAACTAGGGTTTGAAAATCGTTGACATTAATGTCAACGATTGTTCGATTAAAAGGCATTATTCCAAGCTGAATACAACAGCCGGAAAAAAGTTTTATTTCAAAACCGTTTCTGAAATATAACAAAAGGGGGGGGGATTTTGTTGCATTCAGACAAATTCTTGATCTTGACTAGGGTGTGGGAATTTAAATCTGAAATGAAATTAGCTAGCTTCTAAAGATACAGATTTTTTTTTTTAAAAATAAATAATATTCTTATCCTATTTTTGGTCCTATTTTCGGCGAGTTTGAAAATGTTATATATAAAAGTCTCGTAAATGTTGTGGCAAACTTAAAGTAAGTCAGAACGCATCATCAGAATGAAACTTGCTTAAGTACCTATCCCCAGATATATCATAGCACGCAACTAGGAGATCTTACCGATTATGCACAAGAAGAAACGTTTCAAAAGAACACAGAACATATTTTGAAAAAAGAAATTCGTTTAGGAGTTTCCGATGATTAAAATTTATAAATTCTTTTCTAATGGTATATAAAAAGAGTGATGCATTGCAAACCTTTATGTAGATAATAATACTGTAGCTGCTATATGTCGCGGCATATTAGGTAGCATATGTATTGTAACCCATATGTAGCATACTTATTGTGAAAATCCAGAAAAGTATGGATATAATACATTACTAACGCGTGAAAGGAAACTTACGAGTAAAAAACTTCCAAACAGATACATTAAATGAGTAAATCAAACCAAAATGCAATCTTTTCTCATAAATATAGCACCTAGGAAGGATGGTATTTATTACTTTTAACAAAAACTTTGTTTTATATCCTCAATGGTATTTCAAAAGATCGAGATCATGATCATAAGTGGGAAAAAAACACTGAATTGAAAAAAAGCAACATATGAACTTTCCTATATTATGCTTCTATTTCCTGAAAATATTGTTTCTTTTTGAGATTAATAAACTCATATTTCCTTTTTAATAACCCGTATTTTTTTAACTTTTTTTATATTTATCCACATTGGAGGATTGCGGAAAGAGTTTTGTGACAGACTGTAGGGAAAAAAATAGAAAATGAAGCATATCAGATATTTCAAATAACGTATAGCTGTCTGTCACGACTTTCATGGCTGAAAGAATACGAGCTAACTCGTTGCTCGTGAAAAATGAAGTGAAATTATAACTTTTTCCATAAAATTTATTATTTCTTTTTCTTCTTCCTTTCTGCCAGAAGTGGGTCAAATGTGACTTTTCATCGAACAGAGCGACTCATTTAAGAACTAAACATAAATTCCCAAACACAATACCTACTAAAATAATAATATTTCGATATTTTATTCAATGCATTAACGGTGAGAGGATTGGAATAGAATATCGAATAAAAAAAGAAAAGATTCGAGACCCGTGAAGGCGTGCCTTCTGTGGGGCGAATCGGGAACGAAATGCCACGTGACATTTTAACCTTGCAAACTGATCAGTTACACCCAAATATGCCGCCAGACAACAAACAGACTTTTGCAATGGGATTATTTTTAAAAAAGACAAGTATGAATTTATATAGAATCGAAAGTATTTCTATTAATAAGAATAAATATATGTTTTCTATTTAATATCATTCGTATCAATTTCTTTAAATCCATACGCCACATGCAGAGGGGTGGAAATGGGACTACGGCCCTAGGTATTTAACCAATGTATATCTTTTTTTTATTAATATATAAAGGATTTAATAACTTCAAGTATTTCTATCCAAAAAGCATAGCGATAAGTGTTAACTATAAAGCATTAATAATCCAACAACATATTTAAGCAAACCTCTCAGAAAAGTTCGATGTTCTTTACTAAGTTGAGATTGCAATACCTTTTTCTATGTTATTTTGAATAGCAGTGAAGTATCCATTTCAACGTAAATTAAACTCTGCACGCTAAAATCAGAAGATATAATTTTTTCTTGTTGTTTACGGCATCCAATTTTGTTATGATCATTTGGCTGTTTTTGATACCAATCATAGTTAAGACTTAGAAGGAAAAAAAACACTAATAGACTAAAATTTTTAAATATATTTAGTCTTTTAATAAAAATAACACGCAATTTTCAAAGTAATTTCGTGTTTTTACCTTGTTCATGGAACTTAAATTAGAAAATCATTACTATATTTTTTGTTACAGATGCTGATTAAATCAGTCCTTATAGTTCTAATAAACCACATACTGATTTTAAAACTATAAATAAAAATATATTACTTTAAAGTAAACGCATATAAGGAAGGGTTTACTAACAAAGAAGAAAAATTAAGATAAAAATATATATCATGGCGTTGAATCACGAATAAATGAGTAGGATTACGGAAAAATATTTAATCAATCGAACTATTTGCTGCTTGTTTTTTTCGTTATTAGGATATAAAAATAACTTTTAAGGCTATCACTATGTATCATTAGCATAACACTAAATCAATAAATATCGTGCATCAAAATGAATTTTATAAAATAAAAATTATCTGTTTGAATACTAGAGTTAATTAAAATAGTTAATTACTGAAGTAAAATGTTATGCTTTGTAAAATCTTACAACTAAGTCTAATTTTGGTTAATGCAAGAACATAACTAGGCTACTGAAAAGTAATAATAAAAAGTAACAAATTTCATCACTCTTTTACATTAATCTCAAAGCAAGAGACAAAATGCATCAACTACAAAAGAACACAGCTGAAATATATGCATCTTTTAAACGAAACCAAAATACATAAACATAAACAACAACCATTCTTAGAGATTAAATATCATACATAAAACTGGATTTCAAAAGATTAAAAATGCCTGCATGATAACCAGTTAAGAACTTTAAACGTTTTTCATCAGTTGAGAAAGCACATAATGAAATATTCATGAAACATTTGAAGAGTTTAAAATGTGCTGACAATGTCCATCTGATAAGAAGTTTGAAAATTGTTAACATTTAACAACAATTGTCAGTTGTGAAAACACATTTGAGAATAATCTTACAGATAAGATTATTTGAAAACACTCAATTGTCGTGTTTTAGTTTATGTAATCAGTTTAAAAGCATACTTAAAATTCATCTAGTTTCCCGTTCGAAATATGCATGCAATGTAACAAATTTCAAAACTCTGCAACATCAATCATAAATGAAGAGACAAATACGATTGAAATATCTCGGTTTTTTTCAAATAACGTCAAATGATATAAACGTAAACAACAACTATGCTTTGCGCGGAATAAGCTTATGATTGATCATTCTCATTTTACTATACACAGCGGGTATCCATTAGTTAAGCACAAAATGGATTTCCCATTGTCTTAAAGTTATAAAACGCGTGGGTCAAATCTTGGAATAATAAGCTTTAAATTAAGCCGCGAGCCAGCTTAACGCTCAATCTGACCTCAAAATTCACCGGTGTGCTGGCAAGCAATTTAATTCGCAAAGTAACACAGATTTATTTTAAACTAATCTCATGGCAAATCCATTTATGATAATGGATAGTTGAATGGAGTGAATTTGAAACCCACGAACAGTATTTTCCATTAGGTAAAGCTATTATGTAGAACAATGCCACTAACTTGTTTAGAATATGTAAAAAAAAGAAATAATGTTCTTCACCTGTTTAACCATTTTCCCATTTATTGTTTTCTTTTATTCAATTAATGATCACTGAAAGCGACTAATGAGCGTCAACATTAATGGAATATATAGCTGTAATAGTTTCTTTTATTAAACAATCTTTTGAAAACATTAAGTTGATTAATTGATTTGTAGTTATTATATTAAGTTAAGTAATTTGCTTTAAATGGCTGGCTTATTAATATACAGAAAAAATAAAAAGTCACCCTACTAAAAAACTACTAAATCAAACAACAGAATTAATCCATAATTTAATACATAGATAAATATATTTTTCTGTTTTCCATTTTAAAAAAAAATATTATAATTTCTGGGTGAAAAATAATAAAAAATGCAAATGCATAGATTAAGATAATGTTTTTTAAAAATAAATGTTTAGAAGTATTCAGTTATTTTAGTAAAAAATATATCAAAATATTTTTGAAATCATTAAAATCGCTTTTGCTTGATTTTTTTTAAATTTTACGATCCTTTTAAGTAATTAATCTAAAAAGAATATTTCATATTAGGTTAATTTTTTGATGGTTTCTGTACTACTGGACCATCATGATTAAACTATGATCAAAGGATATCATCTTTTTGATTCCTTAGTCTTTTTGGCAAAATTTGTACAACATTCCTTTAGGTTATCCAACATTTCTTTTCGCTATTAATAATTTATATGTTTATCCTATTTAGGTTAGAATAAATTACCCCAAAAAAATACAAATAGTTCATCTCAACCACAGTTTTATAAAAACATCACAAATTAAGTATTTTTCCCTGCATTGCGTTTCATAGAATTTTAGAATTTGGAAACATAGGTTAATTTTTTGATGGTTTCACAATTTTTTGATGGTTTTTGTACTACTGAACCTTCATGATTAAACTATGATCAAAGGATATCATCCTTTTGATTCCTTTGTCTTTTTGGCAAAATTTGTACAACATTCCTTTAGGTTATCCAACATTTCTTTTCGCTATTAATAATTTATATGTTTATCCTATTTAGGTTAGAATAAATTACCCCAAAAAATACAAATAGTTCATCTCAACCAAAGTTTTATAAAAACATCACAAATTAAGTATTTTTCCCTGCATTGTGTTTCATAGAATTTTAGAATTTGGAAACATAGAATTTCATAAAATTTTTGATGGTTTCACAATTTTTTGATGGATTTTGTGCTACCGAACCATCATGATCAAACTATGATTAAAGGATATCATCCTTTTGATTCATTAGCCTTTTTTGGCAAGGTTTGTACAACATTCCTTTAGGTTATCCAACATTCCTTTTCGCTATAATAATTTATATGTTTATCCTATTTAGGTTAGAATAAATTACCCCCAAAAAATACAAATAGTTCATCTCAACCAAAGTTTTATAAAAACATCGCAAATTAAGTATTTCTCCATGCATTGTGATTCATAGAATTTTATTTCAAAATTAAAAAAAAAGCTAATAATATTTGCAAGCATTGTATTTGAATATAAATTACATATAATCTAGAAATACAATAATATTTCGGAAGCATCAAGAATTTTAATGGAAGAAGACAAAGGAATATAATCTAATAATTTCTTGTTTTGATCTAATTTTTTATACTAAATCTGGACAATGATTTCAAAACCAATAGAAAACACAAAAGAAATAGTGTATTTCAATACATTCAAAATTCTTGACTCCTTTTAACTTGGATACGCCAAAACCAGCAACTGAAGAAAATTGAAGAGACTTATGAAATAAAGTAAAATGAAAAATCATGAATCATTCCAAAGTCGGCGAGTTCCTTTTCATATTTCTTTTACAATATTCAGAAAAAGAACTAAAGAATTGTCTTTTACAAAATGGCTACTTGCCCTACTTACGCTTTTGTTTTAAATTTGCCTTTAAAAAGTCAGCTTTTTCTTCGTAAAAATTACCTTTCTCTATCTGAACAATAAAACACTTCTTGTCAATATAAGTCATGGACATAACAGCTAATGGTCTGCGTATTTCCTTTTTAGGAGTTAACGATTTAAATTACTTTAGAATATTCACTCATAGCCATGTTTCTTAAGAAGAATTTTGTCCTTCATGTGTTTTTAAGACTATAACTTATACATTTATCAATAAATAGTTCGATCTTTATATACTGGTGATGTAAACTTTTTTTTAAAAAAATAATCTAACTATTTTCTTGATGAATTTTTAGCATTATTAAGTCTAACTTATATTGAACAGAATCGATTGTGTCTGGTAAATTTATATATATTGGTCAATAAATAGTTCTAATTTTAAGTAGCGGCAGCGTAAACATTAAAAAAATCTTTTCACTTTTATATTAATAAATATTTATTATTATTATATCTAACTTATACTGAACTGAATCTCTTGTGTTTCGCGAATTGATACATTTATCAATAAAGAGGTCTAACTTTACGTAGTGGCAACTTAAAACTTCAAAAAAAATAGTTTCTCTCTTTTCTTAATAAATATTTAGTATTATTACGCCTAACTTAAATTGAACTGAATCCATTGTGTTTGGTGAATTTATATATTAGGCAATAAATAGTTCTAGCTTTATGCAGCGGCGGTGTAAACATTAAAAAAATAGTTTCACTCGTATATTAATAAATATTTGCTATTACTGTATATAACTTATACTGAATTGAATCGATTGTGTTTCGTGAATTTATACATTTATCAATAAAGAGTTCTAACTGTGTGTAGTGTCGACTTTAAACTTTAAAAAAATAGTTTCTCTCTTCTCTCAACAAATATTTACTATTATTACACCTAACTTGTATTGAACTGAATTTATTATGCTTGGTGAATTTATATATTTGTCAATAAATAATTTTAACTTCATGTAGCGGCAGCGTAAGCATTAAAAATAAAAGTTTCACTCCTTTCTTAATAAATATTTAGTATTATTACATCTAAATTGAATTAAATTGATTGTGTGCTGCAAATTTATACAATTATCAATAAATAGTTCTAAATTTATATAGCAGGACACAAACTCTAAAAAAAATAGTTTCCCTCCTTTCTTAATAAATTTTTAGAATTATAACCTCTGACTCATATTGCATTATATCAATTGAGATTGATAAATATTATCCATTCTACTGAGATAATTCATAAATGTAATTTCTGCTTTGCATATTTACAAAAACAAATTATCTCTAACCCATACTGTCAAAATTACATAGAATTCCATTTCTGTAAGCAACTTTTCCATCGAATAACTTGACATAGAAAGAATGGTTGGCATGCTATGCATCAGAAAAAGCCAGGTAAAACTGTAAAACATTTCACGTCCAATGACCACGATAAAGTAAAATTAAATTTTATACAAAATTTCAAAATCAAACAAAGCGTTAGGAAATAGGATAAACGAATTAAAATGTATTTGAAGACTTAAAAGACTACTAGGTATTTGCATTAAGAAATTTGCCTACATAAAAAGCAAAGCAACGAAAAGGTGTAAACTTGTCCCGGTGTTATCGAAGACAGTTTTGTAGTTCCTTGGAGTTACAGAACTATCTTTAACAACATAGGATTCAATATTTTCATTCAATTCTACTTATCAGATACAATAATTTATTGAAGCAAGAGCTTTGTTTTAACAAAATTGTTATTTTTTTTTTTGCTACATAATAATAGCACAGTGAAAGTTCATTAATTTAAGTAGGACATGCATCATAAAAAATAAATTTCCTTGTAATCGAAAGTCATTATTTGTAATTGCAAATTAGTAAAGAAAAACCAAAATTGCTTTCCACTCTTATTTAAAAATCTGTGTCAAAAATATAACTTCCTACGCAAACAGGAAAATTTTATAAAAATTTTTACATTGAGAAAAAGAAACTTTCAACTTCTTTTTAAAAAAATATCTGTTATTAGAAATTAATACATATTTTATTTTTCATGCATGCACTGTCAAACATTCCTGTCCAAATCACAAAAAAAGCACTGGTACTCCAAGTCCCGGTACTTTTTGCCAGTAAAATTTAGCTTTAGCGGAACTTGTTACGGAACGAACAAAAAAATCTGAAATACCGTAATTTTTATAGTAATAATTGCAGTAATAGAAATAGTTGTAAATATTGCTATAAAAATTGTGGTATAATATTTTACGATAAAAATGGATTTTACGGTAAAATAGATTTTATGGATGATGGACTCAAAGTGCTGTGACCTTATACCGTAATTTGATCCAGAGTGTATTCCTGTTATGATTTAGTTAATTTACCATTCATATCTAATAAATATTTTGCTTTTTTTTTAGGGGACAAGTTCAATTATATTTCTTTGTACTGCTGCGCTTCTCCTGTGTGTACATGGTAGCAAATTAACAAGTAAGTAAATACGTTCAAATCTTCATTTTGTAAAAAAAGATTGAAATTATATTTGTTCTATATGAATCAAAAACATTTGATTGTTATACTATTGCTACCTAATTTTTTCTTTCTTTAAAGTTGCTTTGAAAAATAGGCACGTTTAGTTTTTACAATGAATGATAAATTAAATGAATGACTAGTTTTTATTTTTAATTAAATTTGAAACGATTTTTTTTTTCTTAAAGGTAGTGAACTTAAGTAATAAATATGTGCAAATGTGGCTTCCTTTATAAGATTCCGTTTTTAAGTACTGCTTTTAAAAACTTTGGAATCGATTAATTTACGTTATTTTTCAATGTTTTGCGATATTAATAAGATATGAAGATTTCAGCTTGTTAAACCATAATGTAGTGCGAATTTGATAAATACTTTACATGATGTCAAATTTATCCAAATTATCGTAATAATTACCTTTTATAAATTTGATGATCTTCCACCTTGACTGGAAACATGGTTAAAAATTTAAATCTTATCTTATTAAGTCTTATCGTATCTTATTAATTTAAATCTGAATCCCCGTTCCTCGTACGTTGTAAAAAACAGTAAGTAATCAATAAATCAGTACTAAACAATACTGCAAAATGCTGTCCAAACCTGAAAGGCATGTACCAACAAAATAAATCGAGTTAAAATAATTCAAATGTTTTAATTTATTTTTATTTTTTGTCCTTTCTGATGGCTTTACGTAATTAGATCAGGCAAAACTTGTTTTTAGTGGTTTATCCTATTTAAATAAAGATTAACTGTATTAAGTATCATTTTGAGTGAATTCCGTGCTCGAGGCCAACTCATGATGATCAAAATTTACCAGAATCAAACAATAACTAGATTTAACAAGATTTGCTAGATTTACATAATTCATACATTTGCAAGAGATATTGAAGTATTTGCAAATTTTAATGAGGTGAAAAGATGATGTTACCAATATTTTTTTTAATCTTTCTGATAATTTCTTAAATTATTATTTTCTGTATATGTGCTAAGTTCTTTTTAAGATGTAACTCTAACATTTGCTTTGCGTATTTGTTTCGCTAAAAATGCAAAATTTGTTTGCTTAGGACTTTTTTTTCTTATTTTTAATATAGGTTCCAAAAAAGATAATTCCAAAAAAATCGTCTGTTATTTTACAAATTGGGCTCAGTATCGACCTAACGAAGGGAAGTATGTTCCAGAGGACATAGAACCCAAACTGTGCACCCATCTGATATTTGCTTTTGGTTGGATGAAAAAGCACAAGATATCTTCCTTTGATTCCACAGATGAAACTAAGAATGGAAAGAAAGGAATGTACGAGAGGTTGGTGGAAATCAAAAACAAAAATAAGGATTTGAAAGTCCTTCTAGCCATAGGTATATTGCGTTTGAATTTATTCGTAATTGATTACTACACTGAGAAAAAAAGTATGGTCAAAATAACCAGAATATAGCAAAATTTACCGCGGTTCTGACTCTATGGGAACACCAAAAACCCCGGTAATTTTTACCGAAGCACTTAGGTAGTGATTTTGGTAAAATTACCAAAACATATGGTTTTATAATATGTGATAAAATTTGATAAAAGTGGTAAAGTTTGGTAAATAGGGCAATTAACAAAAAAAAAACTATTGTAAAGTTAAAAATAATTACAACTCTTCAAAAGTAAATTTGTTATTTTAAACGCTAAATAAATTTTATGGTGAGACTTAAACTGTGAACGTTTTTAATACAAAAACGTGAACTTGTATGATAAATTCTTTAATAATCAAATAATTTTTTAGATATCATTATCTTATAAGAGGATGTATTTATATTAAAAAATTCAACGAAATTATTGAGTAATACTTAATGAGCTTTAATTGTAACTTCTATTAATATCCCTTAGGTTATTAAAGATTTTTACACACGGAAAAAAATTCTGGTAAAATTACCGTACTATATGATAAGAACTTTTCTGGTAAAAAAATAATTAAAATATTCGTTTGTTAATCATTCATTTAGTAATTTTTCAGTACATTTGATAACGGTTTACCGGAAATTCTGGTTTTCAAAATTATAGTTCTTATTTACCACACATTTAATAAAAAAAGAACAGAACGGAAAATTAAAATAAAGTTAACCAAATAAATAGTTTTTAGGCCGTGCTCTAAAGTATCATTATAAAATTAACAAATTTTGTCACATATTATAACGCATATTTAATTGTTAATTCTATCAAAATTTAACCAAAATGCTTCGGTAAAAATTACCAAGTTTCTTGGTTTTCCCATAGAAGAAACTCGGAATACTCAGAAACTCGTTCCCATAAAAGAAGAGCAAGAAACACGGTAAATTTTACCACAAACTGGTAGTATGACCATTCTTTTTTTACAGTACAGAAACATCTATCTTTATTTATCTAGAATATGCTTTATGTACAAAAACATTCTATTTTTATATCTATTAATTATTAATTTTTTAATGCATAGTTAGAAACTTTATACTTATATGTATATTTATTTATAATCTTGACAATGAATCTTTTTACTGTGTCTTTCACCGTTAAATGCTTACTTCTTTGCCTATTTTCCTCCTTGTTTTTTCCCCTTTTCGCTGAATAATTCATGCAATATTAAAAGAGCAATGAACAAAAGTTTCATTCATTTCATAATAGCGTGCTCAAGAGTTTTTTATTTTTAATTTTGTCATAAAACTACCTTCTGCGTAATAAACCTAGTTTTTTAAATGGGTATGTTACAAAGGTTCTACACGATTCAACGAAGTATAACATACCTATAAACAGAATATAATAAAAAACATAAACGTGAGTTATGAAATGTGTTAAGTTTGAAAACATCCAAATGACAGCATTTAAAGCATAATTCTTTTGAAGAAGTTTGCTATTAAAATATTAAGAGCATTTTTATTACTATTATTTACACTATTTAAATATGTAGAACTGTTTTGGGGTACAACTAATGAAATACCCATTGCAACTTCATAATTTTCAAACATTTTTTTATCCAACTCATATTTTTAATTTGAATATTTATAACTGTATTTGGGAACAACTAATAAAAGACCTGTTGAAGTTCAAATTTTGCAAACCTTTTTTTTATCCAATTTACATCTTTAATTTGTATCTGTTTCTGGGGGCAACTAATAAAAACCCGGGTGCAAATTCAGTATTTTTTTATCCAACTCATATCTTCTATCATCGGCAATTACATAGCATATTAATTGTAATAAAGACAGAAATGAGTGAGTGATTTAGCAAGTCAGTGAATATTTAATGATTAATTTAACGATTTAGTGGCTATAAGAATTAAGTATTTTGTAGTTATTATGGATACAGTTAATTAATTGGATTCAATCAATAATTTAATCATTTAACAAGGGATTTAGTAACTCTCTTATATGTTTTGTGATTAAGTAGGTTATTTAGTAATTTTATAATTTGGTTATTGATTGTGTGCTTTAGATTGTTATTTAATAATTCAGTTAATTCGTCAAAATTTAGCGTAATTAGTAATTTAGTTAGTTCAATTATTGATTATGTTTGTTATTTGATAATGTAATTAGTTTGAAACTATCTTTCTGTGATTAATGTTTCAATTAGATATTTATTCATTCATTTAGTTCGTGATTTAATATTTTAAAAAATGATTTTGTAGTTCAGTTAGTGCTCAATAAATAATGTAAAGATAGGGTCATTAACTTCTTGTTTTAATTTGTATGAAAGTTAGCTGAACGGAAACTTTTAATTAACATTTTGCAGTTGTTCAATAACGATTTAAGTAAAAGAAGATGATCTGCTGTTCAAACTAGAATGTTACAAAAAAGTCGGGTTAACTTAAGGGTCAACTTTTAGGGAACTAAATTTCTATTTGTTTTTTAATTTTCAAAAATGTTTTATTATAATTAACGAAATTTATTTTCTAAAATCTGAAATAAACACTTCTTTTGTCATTTTTAACAATTTAAATTCAGAAGTTTTCTAACAAAAAATTTCCAAATAATATTTATTTTTATCAACTTTCTTAGTTGTTTTCATAGAACCAGTTTTTTAAAATAATATCCAATCATCACATTATATACGCTTACATAGGAACTTAAAACATAAAAACTAGTAATATCGTTTACTAATGCTTTCATACAATTTTATTTTTCAAGTAATAATATTTCTAAAAAAAAATTGCAATATTCTTTTCCTGGCTCTGTAATTTTTAAATTGTATTCTTTATTGTATATTTTTTAAATTGTTGCAAAACATTATCTTTTAATTTACAGCTCAGTGGCTTTTTATTTACAGCTCAATTACTTTTTATTTACAGCTCAGTAGCCTTTTATTTACATCTCAGCAGTTTTTAATTTATAGCTCATTTTCTTTTTATTTACAGCTCAGTAGCCTTTTATTTACAGCTCAGCAGTTTTTCATTCACTGCTCAGTTTCTTTTAGCTCAGTGGCTAATTCTATTAATAATTGAGTAGATTAGTTAAGAAATCGGTAATGAGAATGAATTATGTTGTGATAAAACTAACAGGAATTTTTTTTTAAATCGTGCAGGTGGATGGTCTTTTGGAACTCAGCGTTTCAAAGACATGGCATCAAATCGCTACAACCGTCAACTTTATGTATTCAGTGCAATCAAATACCTGAGGGACAGGAATTTTGATGGTCTTGATTTGGATTGGGAATTCCCCAGAGGACCAGATGATAAGAAGAATTTCGTACTCTTGTTGAAAGTAAGTATGAGCATAATTTGTACTTTAATAATGAGAGGAATAACACATTTCAACCAGGGGTATCAATACCGCAATATTTTTGGCAGACCAAATGCATTATAATGCTACAATAATTATTGTGAAATTATTCACCTTATAAAAAATATGAACTGTAAAAAATTCTCGATTAAATCACGGTAAAAAGTACCGACACTCAGAGAGTCGATACTTATCACCGTAACTAACAGCGTTTTTTAATCACAATCATCAATACAATTAAAATAAATTAAAAGTGCTATTAAATTTATTGTCAAGTCTTAGAACTTAGAATTCAAGTTAAAATTTTAGTTGCATCAAATGCAGAACATGGAATACACAGATCAAAATTTATATCTATTTTTAATTTATTGTGCAAATGTTCAACGCATTATTTCGGGTCCAAATGTATTCTATTATACTAGAATACTCATGCGTATTATCCTTTACGTCATCATTTTTTATCTGGTATTGAGTCAAGACAATGAATTAATTCAGTTTAATTTTATGATAAATAAATTTTATCGAATTTTCCATGAAAATTTTATATTGCGTAGGTTTAAAATAATTTATTGCTTTCTATTTCTATCATTACAGTTTCAGTAAACACAATACTAAATTATAACGTAATGTACACAAAAAAAGTTTCATTTCTAACATGTGACGCAAAAGAATCTTTAGTTTCTTTACCTGGTTTATGAAAGTGGTATTTCAAGATATCAACTTTTCCTAATGCCCTTGACCACGAACAGTTATTTCATTCGTTTTTATATTTTTACCTTCAAATACAATCCACCTAGAATACTTTTGCTTTTACCCGTTTACCAGAATGTCTTAAATATTCAACTTTATCTTTCAAGGTCGTACGATTACCGACCAGATGCATAAAAGATAATAAGTGTTTCTGCCGACATTTTTGACTTCTGCGTTCCTAAATAGTATTTAACCTTGTTTTCATTTCAATAGAGGGAGTGTAGAAGCACAAATCGGTTTTAAAAAATATTGTAAATAGTTTGCAATAAAGGATATCTTGTTAGTTTTTTCCTTTTGAAATAGGAATAGAGCCTATAATGAATACTTTGAACATACATACAAAATAAAAACAAAGAACATTCTCGAAGTTTTAAGTAAAGTACCTTTCAAGTAACTGAATACGAAAAAATTTGAAATAGTACCAAAGAGCTGTTCTACGTCGCTTTGTCACACACAATTCGTCGAGCACAATTTGTCTTGTAACAATTCGTCTGGAGCAAAATTCGATACAGCGATAATTCATCGTGGGTGCAACTCTTCGTAGGGACAATTTATCGCAATCACAATTCGTCGCAGTGAAGATTCATTGAATAATTAGATATAAAAAGCTACAAATAGTTTACAATAAAGGATATCTTGTTAGTTTTTTTTTTCCATTTTAAATATTATGAATGCTTCAAAACTGAACAAGCATACGAAGTAAAAACAAAGAACTTTCTCGGAGTTATAAGTAACGTGCCTTTCAAGAAAACTGAATACGAAAAAAATTCAAAATAGTACCGAATTGCGGTTCTACGTCATGCACAGTTCATAGCACACAATTTGTCTTGTAATAATTCGCCGGGAGCACAATTAGTCACAGCGACAATTCATCGTGGGTACAACTCTTCACGGAGACAATTCGTCGCTGGTGCAACTCGTCGCAACGACAATTAATCATGGGAATAATTCTTCGCAGAGACAATTCGTCATATGCACAATTTCTTGTACTTTCGAAGAAATAAATCTATTAAGGAAGACGAAACCCATGTGTTGTCAACTAACTAACTAAACGTATAATTTATGGCCATTCAAGTATTACGAAGCACCTAAGAGAGACCCTGAGAACACCTAAGATCCCCTTATTGTTACTTACAAGCAGAAGGAGTGAACAATGATTTCCTATAATTTAATTAATTCTTTATATGTCATTTATATTTGTTGCTAAAGTAATTTTTTGTGTTTTATGTACGTTTTGTCAGTAGAATGTTTGTTCTACTCTCGTGTGCCCTGAATAGGGCAGGTCGAGGTATAAATAAACAATACACTATAATCCCTTTATTTTCTATTTTTAATGCAAAAAGTAACGGAAAATTTGGAAAAACATTAAACTTTGAAAGCTTCATATTTTTAATCAAAGTTAAATTTAAGAGAAGTAAAGTTCGAAATAATTTCTTTTATAAGAGTTAGAGTTCAAGACCACCGAGGGAAAGCACATTATTTAAATTTATTCCTAAAATTAGATTACTAGAGTAAAAGTGAAGGTAAAAGCAAACACAAGAAGAGAGTGTTGGAAATTTCTTACGTGTGCATGGGATGGAATTTATAATTTACTTATTTTGCTAAGAGAGGGAATAAGAATTGGCGAAACCATGACTATAAAATATTTGAACACCCCCTTTTTAGATTTCGTTTCAGTTTAAAAATAAAACTGTTCTTGTTACATATTCTTCTTCTTTTTAAACTGAACTTGTTTAAAAATAAAACTTTTATACTAGATATTTTTACTTAAATTATATATATGCCGTGGTAATTAAAGTTTCTTATTTCGCCTAAAAATCGGAGAATTTTTTTTATCTTATGACATTTTATGTAAGAAGATGGTTTTTTTCGAAAAAACAATTTATATTATGTAGTATACTCAGAGTATAAAGGTCAATAATTACATTTTACTTTAAAAACCCTAAAGAAAGCCCAAATTATTTTTTTACAAGACAACTGCTCAGAGGGTAGTTACTTCTCCTCTCTCTTTTCTTTTTTTTAATTTTTTTTTAATTTTTTTTTTTATTTGAAATCATGAAATGTGTATTGTAATAATTCAAGCCATCTTCCACGAAGAGACATTCGCCGTGATAGTTAATTCAGAAGTTCACATTTCTCTGTTAAATTTTCTTTAAAATACCACACAAACTTTACACTATTCAGTCTTAGTTTAATATCAAATTAAAATTTAAAAACAAATCTTTATTCAGACTTCATTGTAGCAAATTAACATTAACATTTAAACAGAAAATCTAGCTATATAATGTGATATTTTAGTTCGAAATCTGAGTACAACAAATTTAGAGTTTATTTTATAATCGGCGTTGAGCAGCTCACGACCACGCAGTTCACGACCATTAAATTTCCACACCGCAGCCTTGTGATTTCGAACCCAATCCAGAAGACAAAGGAATTCCCAGATTAAGCCTTAGTAGAGGACTGCTTGATGGAACTAACCCGCATTTGCGTTACATGAAGCTTAAAACCACGAAATCCTCCCATTGTTAGCCCAGCCACAATGGAACTCTAACCCATGATTTAGGTACCACTGAGGATAATTTATGTCAGCACTACGGTCGGTGTGAGCCGTCAGCAAACGGCTGCGGCTTTTACTCGAACCTGGGATACCTCATTTGAAGGCAAGCGCTCTATCTCTTGAGCCACCGCGAGTCAAGTACAACAATTCAAAGATTGTTATTAGAAAGAAAAGTAACATTTGACACATTAGACACCCGAAAATAATGAAATTTAACATTATCACAAAAGGTTCGCCCTCTCTGAACTAAGATGACCTTTATATCTGTTATGTGGGTTATCAGTGTTTACACTGTTGCATTTTTTAAGCGTTTTTAACTATAATATCGATCAGATTTTGAAGCTTTAATTAGCTGCTAAGTTTAATAATACTATTATACTTGTAAAACTTCATAACACAATACTATGAAGGGGTACTTAAAATGGAATCATGGTTCAATTACAACCTTATGTTGCAGCAAATTTGAACTGCAATCAAGCTACCGATGTAATAATTCAGCAATGTAATTTTTATGAGATCATGAGATTGTAATCATATCAGTGCTATTGAAACAAACTGCATTTGATTACTAACAACAAATTAAAACATTGAACTAAGTACCTTCAAATAAAAAAATTTTTACTACTCTGCAAATCTGAAATATTCAAATTTTAATCTCGTTGTTAGTTTTTTTTCCAGTTTATATTTGAATCTGATGCATGAATTCGAGTTTTTTTCAATGCTAGCTTTAAAATTGTGATAAATACAATTCTCAAACAATAACATACTATCAGACTATACGCATAGCTTCTTAAATAGAAAAAGGAACAATTTGCATTTTATTTGTATCTTCGTTTATTTTTTACGTATGTTTTTTCCTCTCATTATTTCAATACAAGTTGCAACCTCTTGTTGACTTTTATATATTTTTTTTTAAATTTTAATTTTTAAAAATGTTTATTTTGTACCAAAAGCCTAAATCCTTGACATTTATTCATCTTCATATTAATTGAAGTCTTTAAAAGTTCAAAGCAATCAAGGTAATTAATCAAAATTTCACATAGTTTCATTAAAACCTAACCACTTTTTTAGAGGCTCAAATGTGATAGGCACGAAGCAATTCATCAAATAGAAAGCTGATTTTAAATTCATTAGTCTTAATGAATTAAGTGTGATAGCATTTTAATACTTTATAACGATAGCATATGAAAAAAAGTTTTTTTATACTATGTATTTTAAAATGAATAAAGTAATTGAAATTATATAATAATATGCAAATTATAGGATAATAATATACGATCCAAAAGGTCCGTAAAATAATTTAACAGTCATGTTAATAACATAAAAGAAAACAACCCATATGAAGTGCTTTTTCCTTTATTTATTTATTTTTTTTATTTGCATTTTCGAATATGTTAGCTTTGTGAATGATTGCTGAATAGGATCGTTCCCTTCTAAATGACAGTGAATAATTACTTTCTTCTCAAAGGTGATAAATCTGATGATTAAAAAAACGAAAACGTTGCATCAATCAAAAGAAGACAGAATTCAAAAATTATGTTTGATAAGCTTTCCTGAATGCTAAGTATTTTATATCATTAATTTGCACTTTGTTCAACAGCAGTCAGAAATATTCATAAAATTACGGGATAAAACGAATTTTGTTGCTTTTATTTAAAAGCTATGCTTGCTTAAAGCTATCGATTTTCGTTTCAAAGGATTGAAAAAATTCAAAAATCACATAAAATGTAAAACATGAAATTTGTAGTTCCTCATTTACTCTACTCCACCCGCTCTAGATCTCATATCTCATTCAAAAACGTCCAACCATCAAGTTAGTCAGTGATTTTCCTTTTATCTGCTTTTCTTCAATAATTGGAAAGGATTATCTTTTTTTATTGTGCATGCGTCATCGTATCTAAATAAATAATTTACTCCTCTAATATGAGATTTATTTATTTTTTTACAATATCCTGTTTGCTATGCATTTCATAAGCCACGATGGCTCAGGGGACAGAGCCCTCGACTCCCCCTACTAAGCTTTTAGCAAAGTATTTTATCGAGTGGTAGAGTGGTTAATTTTTTTGGTAATTTTGTCAATAGTTTGAAAGCCTCACCACGAAAAAGCTGGAATAAAGTGACTTGCCATATAAACTTTTGAATCATTTACATATAGTGATATGAAAAATAACTTTTAATCAAATTTACAAATCTGTGGATATTATATTAAGACATGTTGTTGTTGTTTTTAATGTCACTTGCCAATATAAGCAGGCCTGCTTGGTGAAGCCAAGCGAATTTAAGGCAAATAGTACACTTCGTATTTTTCAATGGCGCCATCTATGGCCAAGAATACAATTTCAGCCACACACTCCTCTCAGTCCATTTATAGGGCGGAGCCATTCATACATCCATTCATTCATAGATTGTAACTTTGAATAAGATTGTAATTAACGATCAATCTCCAATTCAATACCCCCAGAGGTATAATTTGTTATGGGAACATGGAGGACTGGACTTTGGGACCCGACAGATTTTAAGTTGAACCAGTCACCATTTACTAGTCACGAGGCCACATATTACCAGTCACGAGGAGTCTTCCCCCTGCAGGGATCAAACCCACGACCATTTGGACATGAGTCCAACATCCTACTAATCTGGCTATCTCGTCCTATATTACCTAGTTACTACTAGAAGATATTTTCGCAAAAAACGTAAAAAGTTGGTGGAATAAGGAGCGAGAAAGCACGGTGGTTAAAGCACAGTACTGTCCTTGATAAGAACTAGTGTCCTGTAACCAGTGATCAGCTCCATGGGAAGTAAAGGCTGCCGTCGCTCAATAATCACCACTTTTCTAACACAATGCAAATGTGCAAATTGCATGTTTAGAAAATGTGTAAATTGAATCTGCATAATATTTTGCATTACAAAAGAATATTTTCCTTTTGTAATTTACCGGTCTTTTCAAATTACAATACCGCAAATGAACGGAATTGTCCCTTAACATTTATTTCCACCTTTTCCGAATACATTAACATCGTAAAAGATTGCTGAACAGATCTTCCGAATGTCAGTGAAGAATTACTTGCAGCATTAATGTGACAAATAACAGAGATTTTTAAAAAAATGTCGTTTCATATTCAGACAAGAAACAAGATATGTGTTTTGTATCCTCTCAGCATACGAGATATGTGATGCTGTTATTAAACGGCTAGTTAGACAGCAGCAGTCTGGAAAATTCGAGAAGTTCTCGCAAAATTCTTTTGTATTCAAATTTACTTTTCCTGTTCATATAATGAAGCGGTTTCAGACGTGATGTCCCCAATCCTCTAATGTCAAAATATAGAGAACACTAACTTAGAATTTTCTTTAAGAAATTTGTTAAATTTAGTTTTTTCAGTTTTATGTTATTCACCAAATTATACTGAGCAAGGATTTACAGTTCTACCTACGTAATAGATTTTGTTCGGAAACAGACCTGTCGTAAAATTTAATTATTTAAGGAGAGTCGGTAGGGATATATCAATAATGCTAAAACGGACTTTTTTCAGTGTTCCTTTTCTAAGAATCTATTTATGATATCGCTTTGAACTTTTTCGGGGATATTTGAGATTAATTCATTAGCATGCTGCGATAATGTTTTAGCGTTAACAAGAATACCTTTTGAGTTTTGAAAGATTTTTGCTCAAAAGGGATGAAACTTTTTAAGAGATTAAAAATTCTTAGTTCTTAATTTTTCAAAAAACATTTTTGCCAAAGATATGTATTAACAGTTATCCCAGAACAAACATGTATATACATAGATATTCCGTGAAAAAAATGAAGCAATATCTTACTTAAGTTCTGAGACAAAGTCAGTTTCAGCATTATTGGTATATATTCCCTAGAGACACATCTTAAAATAGATTTAAAAATGCATCACCTATAGATATAGCTTAAAAACTTTCTTCATTTAACATTTTAAAACAATAATTTTTAATAAAATAAAAAATATCAAACCACGCTTTTTGTAAAAAAGACCACGCTTTTGTCCTTAGGTCATGTCTAGTGGTCAGAGAAAATACATTTCTTATAGCTAGCTGCTACTACTTCATTACAAATGTAATTGACTACAACGGTAATAACTTTTCTTAAATGTAGTGACTATTAACTACTTTCAAAATGTAGTCAGTGCTTAGCTACTTTTAGAAGGCTAACTTTGTCGGAGGACTTCATTTACAACTAAGTTCAAAATAGTTTTGAATTAAAAGAAATATTGGCTTACTTAAACATGAAGTATTACAAAATATCTATTCATGTTCACATGAGCATTTTTACATATTCATCTTTTTAACCTTCAACTTTTTATACCTCTCTCGAAAGCGAATATTTAATTCAAGAAGTGCTGGGAAATTATCAAATATTTGAAATTTTGCAAATGCTCTTTAATTTCCCTTAAGAAACAAAGAACTTCGAAAATTACAGAGAAAATATGTTTTTTTTTTCATTAAAATAACATCAATGTTTCACGAGTGTACACTGTACATTCGCATTTGAAGGTGTGGTCAAAATTATACGTAATATGTCATCCTAAATACATAATTCTTATTAACGCTCACATGCATATAAACTTGAAAACTTATGGCAACTCTACCAGAAAAAGATTTATTTATCCTACATATAAAAATGTGTCATTGATGAAACAAACTCTACCGTTACAGGAACTTCGTGAAGCATTTGAAGAGGAATCCAAAGACAAAAAGTTACCTCGTCTTCTATTAACAGTTGCTGTTTCGGCTGGTTCCGAAACTATTCGTTCAGGTTACGACGTACCTGCAGTGGCTGCGTAAGTATCTTAAAAAAACATATTACTTTTCATAAACATTTAAAAAAAAGTGCTCTCTTTCTCCCCTCAAAAGACCATATTGAGATTTTCGTTCATATTTAGTTGTTAAAAAAAAAATTTTAATTTTCATAAAACTACTGTTTTCAGCTGTTTATGTTTTAGTCTTTAGCACTGGGACAACAATTTACTAATCATACATGCGATAACAAATCTTATTTATTAATTTAGTAGATAAAGTCACTTTTTTACTAGTAAGTCCTTTGTAAATCTTTTATTCGTGTAGAAATAGCTTTACATAGAAAACGGCGACTGTTAGATAAAAGATAATTTTATGCAAAAAGCAATAATTATACTTATTCAGTGTTCAATAAATGGGAAAATAAACTCAAACTTTTTGAAGAACGTTATAGTGAATTGATTTACATACAAATTTTAAATTTTGAAACAAATCAGTTACAGAATCCAATATATTGATAGAAAGTGAAAAGATATCTGTTAACTCGATATAAATTCGGAGAAAAGGATATCAGAGAAATTGAGCGCTATTACATTGCTTTCTACATGTTCATGCAAGAATGTTTTTCACAGATACTATTTCGGTTCCCTAAGCAGCTTGAACAGAACATACGTTAACGTGTCCCGGGCGTAAACATGTGGGATACGGCTCAAATATACTGAATTCCAGAGATTTAACATATCTACTCGGTAGAAGTCTATTAAGGAAATATTTTTATTAGAGAGGTTCTGCACTTTCACGTACCAGTCCCGTACATGGAGAAAAAAAGTTTCATAAAATTACCTTACTATATACTAATAACATTTCTGATGAAAAAAATACTGTTGGTTAAAAAAAAAAATACTGTATAGATTATCCTGTTTAACCATTCATTTGTAATTATTCCAATCATATGGTAACGATTTGTCGGAATTTCTGGTTTTAAAAAATTTAGTTCTTATTATTGAACATTTGGTAAAAAGTACAAAACTGAAAAGTAAATCTAACCGAATAAATGGTTTTTATGTCATGCTCTAAGGGGTTTTACTCACTTTACCAAATTTCATCACACATTGAAATACCATATTGTTAATTTTACCAAAATCGCACCAACGTGCTTCGGCCAAAATTATAGAGTCTTTGTGTTTCCATAGGGTCAAAAAGACAATAACTTTTACCAGGGGTCTGTTTAGAAGAAATTTGGGTCCGTTAATGGACCCTTCACAAAATATCTTTTCATAAAAACGGACCCTTCACAAAATATTTTAACTTAAAAACGGACCCTTCACAAAATGATTTTTCTTTTAATCGAACCCTTCACAAATTTGTTTGTCTTCATTATTGTTTTGTTAATCGACTAAACCCTTTCCAGGGCAGAAAACAAGAAAGATGGATGTAAACGAATTAAGTTTTGTCTTNGCCCCCAAATTCACCTGACCTTAATCCAATAGAGCATTTGTGGTCCTACTTGGAAAACCAAATTCGTGCTGCCACGCTACCCCCTCGCAATGTGAGGGAATTGCAGGACCAGTTGGTGAGCTCTTGGTACCAGATACTTCAGCCTATCTATCAGCACCTTGTGAAATCAATGCCACGGCGTGTGCTAGCAGTTTTAAGGGCGAAAGGTGGTCCTACATGTTATTAGCAGGGTGGTCATAATGTAATGGCTCTTCGGTGTATATATAAATCGCACTACTCACTACACAGCTTTTTAAAAAAATATCACTCTGCACTATAAACTACGAATAAAAGTAGCAACCACTGTAAATTCGCTACTTGGGGCTCGTTAATTCCGACCGCTAGTCATGTCAAACTTATTGGAACTCTACCAGAAAAAGATTAACGCTATTTATTTATCCCACATATGATAATGTGTCATTGATGAAACAAACTCTACCGTTACAGGAACTTCGTGAAGCATTTGAAGAGGAATCCAAAGACAAAAAGTTACCTCGTCTTCTACTAACAGTTGCTGTTTCGGCTGGTTCCGAAACTATTCGTTCAGGTTACGACGTACCTGCAGTGGCTGCGTAAGTATCTTAAAAAACATATTACTTTTCATAAACATTTAAAAAAAGTGCTCTCTTTCTCCCCTCAAAATACCATATTGAGATTTTTGTCCATATTTAGCTGTTAAAATAAACTTTTTTAATTTTCATAAAAGTACTGTTTTCAGCTGTTTATGTTTTTGTCTTCAGAACTAGGACTACAATTTACTAATCATATATGCAATAACAAATCTTATTTATTAATTTAATAGACAAGGTCACTTTTTCACCAGAAAGTCCTTTGTAAATCTTTAATCGTATTGAAATAGCGTCACACAGAAAACGGCGACTGTTAAATAAAAGATAATTTTATGCAAAAAAAACAATAATTATACTTATTCGGTGTTCAATAATTGGAAAAATAAATTAAAGGCTTTTGAAAAGCGTTATAGTACATTGATTTACACACAAGTTTTAAAATTTTGAAACAAATCAGTTGCAGAATCCAATATATTGATCGAACGTGAAAAGATATCTGTTAACTCGATATAAGTAAGGAGAAAAGGATATCAGAGAAATTGAGCGCCATTACATTGCTTTCTGCATGTTCATGCAAGAATGTTTTTCTCAGACACTATTTCGGTTCCCTAAGCAGCTTGAACAGAACATACGTTAACGTGACCCGGGCGTTAACATGTGAGATACGGCCAAATATACTGAATTCGAGAGATTTAACATATCTACTAGGTAGAAGTCCATGAAGGAAATATTTCTATTCGAGAGATGCAGCACTTTCTCGTACCAGTCCCGTACATGGAGAAAAAAAGTTTCGTAAAATTACCGTACTGTATAGTAATAACATTTCTGATGAAAAAAATACTGTTGGTTAAAAAAAATACAGTATAGATTTTATCCTTTTTAACCATTAATTTGTAATTATTCCTATCATATGGTAACGATTTATCGGAATTTCTAGTTTTAAAAAATATAGTTCTTATTATTGAACATTTAGTGAAAAATACAAAACTGAAAAGTAAATCTAACAGAATAAAAGGTTTTTTCTGTCATGCTCTAAGGTGCTTTACCCACTTTACCAAATTTTATCACACATTAAATACCATATTGTTAATTTTAGCAAAATCACACCAACGTGCTTTGGACAAAAATTATGTGTTTCCATAGGGTCAGAAACACAATAACTTTTACTATTTTCCAGTAGTTTTGAGCATACTGTTTTTCTCAGCGCGCAATCATTTAAATATATTTTGCCTTACTTTTGAATAGAACCGAGATTATCCTGTTGTACCGCACCTGCGCTTTGTTCAGATAATTCAGTACATAAGCATGCGGGACATAACTATGCGTATATAAACATGCGGGATGATACGTAAAATTGCTATAATCTCTCTAATATAAAAATTATATCAAATTATATTGTTTGATATATTGTAGGAAAGGTAAGTGGTGCAATTGTTTTTTATACAACTGGTAGCATCTGTATAAACAGTTCCAGACACACTCCATGTCCTCAAAAATTATTATATATATTTTTTAGTTCCTAATTGATATTATCTCTGACAAAAAGAGAGACAAAATAATTATATATATATTTATATATATATTATAGAGAATAATTTTTATCTTAAGATAATTGTCTTTCTTCAGAAATATCGCATTAAACTATACCAAAAGATGCGTCCTGAGGAGCACTTTTGGTTTTTCCCATTAATAGTTTTCTATTTCATATTATTTTATTTTTATATTATTTTATTATTTGTGTTTATTTAATATTCAAAAATGTAGGAATTAACATTTTATAATTTTCCCTTTAATATATACAAAACATGTTTTCCGTGATTGTGAAAATATTCTTTTATACTTTTACGTTTTCTGATGTCATCTTAAATGTTCTTACAAAATTTCAGATATTGTGATTTCATCAATATTATGTCATACGATTTTCATGGAAAATGGGAAAGCCAAACCGGTCATAACAGCCCTCTGTACGCTTTGTCAACAGAATCGCAATGGAGAAAACAACTATGCATGGTAATTACACCTAATTATTCTAAAAATGATGCAAAAATGAGTCTAAAAATGGTATCACAGGAACATTTTCCAGTACGATCCTCACTTTTTCGATGATTATATCAAATTAATTTTTTTTTCTCTTACAGGAATTCGGTGTGAAGTTGTGGGAAAAAATGGGTGCACCTAAAGAGAAGATAATTGTTGGTTTGGCAACCTATGGAAGAAGCTTCTCTCTTCAAAGTCCAGATAAAAATGGAATGAACGTTCCTACTAGTGGGGGTGGAAAGGCTGGTACATTTTCTCGAGAGGAAGGATTTTTAGCTTATTACGAAGTAAGTATAAATTGTTCAAATCGCTTTTAGTCGTCATCTATTATTGCTTTTTTTTCCCTACCTTTTTTTTCCTTTTTTGTTATTTGACTTAACATTTTGTTTTTGATAAAATGAAAAACTAATTGGTGGTTATTGGAAAATACATTTTTTAACACCCTCCAAAATTAACTTAATTTAAAATTCCATTGAAATTGATGAAAATGTGATCGAGATTTAATCCTCTACAGCCAGATTCCACTTTCCCAGGTTTGTCTATTTATTTTGTAATCGATAACGATTGAAAGATGACGTCACCTCTCGAGTATCGATAAGACTAATCCGTGATGTGTGCTGCCTCTGCTGCCACGGAATTCTTAAATTTCCCCATGGAAGCAGGCCTAGTACAGCTAAATTCATAATTGCATTTACTTTCCAAGTATCTAAACAGCAAGTGACGTAGTGAGGGTATCTCGAACCTGATTGGTTGTTGAAACGTGGCTTTTGTTTACGTTATCAACGGTTTTTTCCATTCTATTTCAATTAAACCAAGCCTGTCGAGTATCAAGACACATTCTATATTCCTTCACAAAGATTTAAATTCTTTCACTGTATATTTCTTACTTAACACAAAAACAGGCATGAAGCCATGTGGAGCATAAGCAAACTAATTATACATCGAAGTTGCCAGGAACACAAAATAAAAATATATCCAGGTTACAATACATAAGCAAATAATAAATATAAATGAAGTAGAAGAAGTAGACGTGAAAGAATTATATTTCAACTAATTCGATGTGCGATACGGCGCAATATTTCATTAACTTCACGTTAATTAACATTTTAACTTATGTAGAGAAACTAGATCAACTTTAACAAACCATTTTGCTTATAAACAATCATCTAGCGCTGACGTCATAGATCACAAGTGTGGGTATCTGTATTCTTCTTCTTGAAGTGCCGATTTTTTTTCACACATTAAAAAAAATATTTAAGGAAAAAATAATAAACATAAAACCACCAATATTAAATTAAAGTTTACTCCATTTTTCGAAATGTTGGATTTCTCCCAAGAATTAACACAATGAGAATAGATATTTAAAAGACTCGTTCGCAAATGTTAATGAAATTAAACTAAAAATATACCAAATCACCAGTAATAATTTACTAGTTTTAACTTGTTATCGTAGCTCATAAACTTACAATTCGTCATTAGAACCTTTACTTAATTTTAAAAACAAACACATTGAACTACTTTAAAGCAAAGTTACATAAAATTAATTAGATGCGCTGTGTTAATAAATGTACTATTTGAACAATTAATTATGTTATTTTTATGACCGGATAATTATTTTACAGGTATGTGACTTCATTAAAAAAGGAGCAAAGTATGTGTGGGATGATGAACAAAAGGTTCCTTATGCATATTATGGTGACCAATGGGTTGGTTTCGATGATGAGAAAAGTATTAGAATAAAAGTATGTAGAATATTTTTTTTTATCTATTTCTCATTTAAGAAACCGAACAAATAGTATACATTAACCTAGCTTGTTACATTCTTTTATAAATGTCATTCACTTAACTATTCACGCAAATAACTACTATACGTAATACGAATATACTTTTATTTCATTTAATTTTTTATACATGAATTTTGAGGAAATATGGCTCGTGGAGCAAATTATTAGATTTATATTGCTAATAAATTTTTGCTTTATGTATTGCTTTATTGTTAGAAGTTTAATGTTATAGTTAGAAGAATATTTTTATTTTAAAAGTGAAAGAAAATTAAATGTTCTGCAATTTCTAAAATTTACAAATAAATTTTATTATATTCATGGAAGAGGAGTTATGTATGTGATATGAAACTTTCGAAATTGAAAAAAAAAACGTGAAACAATTAGTACTATCATAAACATTTATGTGTAGATGTGGGTATTTTTAAATTTGATTTCCCTTGTCACATATCCAGGTATTAAATATTTAGGAACGTTAATATTTTTCGTATTAAAGTATTATTGTTTGGAGAAGAGTGTAGGATATTAAAAACAGTTATTGGAATATATTTGTAGATTATATTAGAACTTATTAGATTATATTAAAAAGAATAAAAAAGAATTTATTAGAAAATATGTGTAGATTATAAAAGAATTTATTAGATTATATTAGAATATTTTAACTACAAAAAAAAGTTCAAAATGGTTTAGAAGACATCAAATCCAAAATAAAATTTCATTATGAGTGCGTTTCTAAATTGGATTTCTTAAAAGGCCTCCAACGCTTGAATTAATCATCCAGTTGTGGTATGCTCTAGTTTGAATTAGTAGATATTAAAAACTCACAAGTTTAAATTAGTGGTGCGCAATCACCAACAGCTTCGTTTTAAAAAGGCATTTTTTACGAACTAAGTCTGATCAGTCTAATCATAAATATTAAATTCTAGCTTAACTGGATAAAAGATAATGGTTATGGAGGTGCCATGGTATGGACACTTGATATGGATGATTTCTTAGGAAATTGCTTAAATGGACAAAAATATCCATTAATTGGAGCAATGGGAGAAGAATTGTTGGGACATCCTAAGCGACCTATTACTGACCTGGAGGCGTTGTCCATTAAAGTGAGAAAATCGTTACCTCCTACACCAGCACCCGTTTTGTCTGAAGTCAATGTAAGAAAAGATAAAGATCTTGATCTCGATGGACCTGTTGAAATAAAAGCTGATCCAGGTAGATACATCATGTGTTTAATATTATTTTCATTGCAAATTCGATCTATAACTCGTTACTTGAATCATAACAATATATTTTAAAGACGGGTATTTTGTCAGGAAATCGCAATAGACTATTTGTCATAAAAAACAGCAAATATCGATAGCAATTTTTTCTATTTGTTAGTGAAAAAAGGCAANGTTTCACGTAAATAAAAATATATTTTATTTCAAGTAAATATTTCCGAGATAAAAATACTCATTAATACCAAAGACAAACGATAACAGCGTAAAATTTTCCACTGCAGAATTTTTCGCAGTTTGAAAAATGAAACTATCGACAATTATGATTGCGATTTTCAATCTCAAGCCCCCGTACCCGGCATGACTTTGACTCAGCATGAGCCGTGGTGGTTCAGGGGATAGAGCGTTCACCTTCCAATGGGGCGAACTGGGTTCGAATCCCAACGATAGCTGGTCGATACGAATACCGCTCCCGGCCACACAGTTCTGACGTAAAAATGTCCTCAATGGTAAACTGATGATGGGTTAGAGTCCTTTTACCGCTAGGCTAACCCTGAGAGGTTTTCGTGGTTTTCCTCTCCATGTAACACAAATGAGGTTTAATCCCATCAAAAAGTCCTCCACGAAGGCAAATTTCTCTCAATACTTGATCCGGGAGTTCCCTCGTCTTCTGAATTGGGTTCAAAATTGCAAGACTACGCAGTTGAACATTAGTAGTCGTAAACCCAAAATTGCGTCGGCTGTTCAACGACGGTTATAAAATAAAATTGATTCGGTATGTGGCCGGTTGATGCAAATTCTGCTCCCAGCTCACACCAGAGTGCTGACGTAAAATATCCTCAGTGGTAGACGGATCATGGGTTAGAATCCCATTGCCGTTAACTGTGGAAGATTTTCATGGTTTTCCTCTCCATGTAACGCAAATGAGGGTTAGTTCCATCAAAAAGTCATCTGCGAAGGTTAGTTAGTCTCCCAATGTCCAGGAGTTTCTTTGTCTTCTGGCTTAAATTCAAAATTACAAGGATACGTAATTGAACATTAATAGTCGTAAACTCAGAATTGGATCCAGCTGTTCGACTTCAGTAGTGAAATAAAATAAAATTGCATCGGTATAAAATTTTTCAATAGAAACTCAAACTTTTGTCACTGTGCAGGAAAATAATAAATGACTCGCTCTACAAAATTAAGCTTTTAAAAGTCAGGTCCATAATTTTCCAGAGAAACACAGTTTAGAAACCTACAGAAACGGTGCTTCCAGCAACGAAAATGTTTGTGATTGTATCCAACGAATGATTGTTTCCCAATTGTTTTCCAGATGCAACAAATGCCAGAGTGGCCTGCTACTACACTAGCTGGTCACTGAAACGGCCTGGACAGGGCAAATTCCAGCCAGAACACATTGACCCATTCCTGTGCACTCATGTCATCTTTGCATTTTCCACAATCAAAAATGATACTTTGTCGCCCATTGACGGAGCAGACACTCCTAATCCTCCAGCTAAAAAATCACTTTATGACAGAATTTTGGGACTGAAGGAGAAAAATCCTAAACTTAAAGTGCTGTTGTCTGTTGGAGGTTGGATATCTGGCACAGCACCTTTCAAACAGATAACGAAATCTGGTTACAGGTAAGAAATGCTTAACCACTGTATGTATATGTTACCGTTAAAGTGTATAATTCAGTTATTTCATAGAATAACTAGGTATTTCTTACTATATATAAAAATCAAATGGCGTCACAGTTCTCCATTGTTCTCAATACATTTTTATAGGAAAATCACATGGTAGGATCCAGTTTTCCCACATTAATTTTCATATTGGTTTGGCTGTCATCAGCATAAAATTGTTATAAGTCATAAAGTTATCGTTTTCCTATAAATATTTTTATTTCCCTCATTTTAAAAGACACGAACGAACACTATCTCCTGGAGTGCTTCTTTTATCAAAATGCTCGTAAAGAGCTCTATCAATCCTTATCCCTGCAGAGCCCAGCTTTCACTGATCTGGTTAACTCAGGGCTAAAGAGAATAGAAGGGCTAGTTCACTCCCCTCTTAGAGCTGAAGCTACGATTTCCCTCCTCATGACGTCACTGTGTCCACAGATCTCGGAGANGAAAATGTTTACGATTGTATCCAACGAATGATTGTTTTTCGAATTGTTTTCCAGATGCAACAAATGCCAGAGTGGCCTGCTACTACACTAGCTGGTCACTGAAACGGCCTGGACAGGGAAAATTCCAGCCAGAACACATTGACCCATTCCTATGCACTCATGTCATCTTTGCATTTTCCACAATCAAAAATGATACTTTGTCGCCCATTGACGGAGCAGACACTCCTAATCCTCCAGCTAAAAAATCACTTTATGACAGGATTTTGGGACTGAAGGAGAAAAACCCTAAACTTAAAGTGCTGTTGTCTGTTGGAGGTTGGATATCTGGAACAGCACCTTTCAAGCAGATAACGAAATCTGGTTACAGGTAAGAAATGCTTAACATTGTATGTATGTTACCGTTAAAGTGTATAATTCAGTTATTTCATTGAATAACTAGGTATTTCTTACTATATATAAAAATCTAATGGTGTAATGCCAACATGAGCGGGAATCCCCTGCATGGTGCATTGAAGAAACACTGCACCATACAGTGGATTCCCGTGTATGTTGGAATTACTGAAAACGAGATAGCTGATGCCTTGGCAGAATAGGCAAGACAATTAAACACCAGCAAAGTTACTCACGTCACTCTCAGCGATATCAATTCAGTAACTAAGGCAAAATTCAATGACAGGAAAATCCAAATCAACCACCAAATACCTGAAATCAGTACCAATAGAACTTTCACCAGCACACTAACAAAACTCCGGACAGGACACTTTAGGGGGATGAAGATTCATGGTGACGGAACAAGGACTTACTGTTTCTGCAAAAATTGCCCAGACATAGAACTAACCGCCCATACATCTTTTCAACTGTCCCACTATACTGGCGCAATCGCAGCAAAAAAGTGACAATCCGTGGGCGGACTTATATAGAAAATTGCCTTCAAATTGCAGATGTTGTATATAGGACCTTTGAACACGTTTAAAATTATTTTCTGTCCATGACACGACACCAACCAACCATCTAATGGTGTCGCAGTTTTCCATTGTTGTCAATACATTTTTATTGACTGGAAAATCACATGGTATGATCCAGTTTTTCCACATTAATTTTTATTTGGTTCGATTGTCATCAGCATAAAATTGTTATAAGTCATAAAGTTATTGTTTTCCTATAAATATTATTATTTCCCTAATTTAAAGGTAAAATTACCTGTACTGTTTTCCTTACTTTTTTAATCTTGTTTGATTTCCAAATGAAGAGTTTAAGAAGTTTTTATTATTATTAGAATAATGTAGTTCGACGTTACATTTTAAGATAAAGTTATTTAAATCGATGTCTGATCTTATTTAGCCATTTTATAATAATTATTTTTGGTGCTAATTACATTACTATTATGAATTACTGTTAAAGAGATTCGTTAAATGATTTAGAACAATATCCGTCCTAAACAAAGTAGTATAATTTTTAAAAAAATGCATCAGTTTCATCGTTTGCGCTCCAGGGTCTTCTTAAAAAGCTTTATGTTTCACGTAAATAAAAATATATGTATATAATTATTTTGATTGATATTCCAAACATGCGCACCTGACCAAGTTATTGCGTGACTCCCTTCAAAGTCAAAACCTTTCATTATCCAATTAATTAGAAGAGATTTATAGTAATATCGCTGTAGGCTTTCTTACACAATTCGTACCTTTGGCTCATTTATAAATGACTTTTTCAACAAATACATAAATCTCCTTTAGAATATTGCGACACATATTTTGCTTTAACTTAATTTATTAATTTAATTATCCAAAGCGGATGAAATTTTGAACACTGGATTAACTATTTTGCTTGACTATTTTAATTTGCTTCGAAGCTATGTTTTTCCTGGAACTGGAGCTTTACATTTTCCCATGCTTCCAGTGCTGTTTTAGTTTTTCAATAGTCATTGAAACTTTTTTTTTCTGACTCTTAAATTTTTCTGACTTACAATAAAAAGATTTAATATTTCCGGAAACGAGTTTTTTGTTGCACTTTTTACTTGTCTAATTTGGGTATGGGGATTTCAAACCTGAAACTGCAGTTTTCTTTAATGTCATTTTTAGACCATTTTTTTCTCGACATGTACAAGCTTAAAAACGCTATATATTTCAGGGTATCGTATGAATGTTACGACAAACTTCTAAGGGCAGTAGAACATATCATCAGACTTAAAATTGTATATGTAGCCTTGCCCAGAAATGTTGGCGTATGCGGCTAGGGGTGCTTCTCGACCATTGACCTGTTTTATGAGTGGGTCATAGTAGATAAGCGAACGAATAAGCAGTTCAGAATAGAAAAAGCACCCCTAGCGTTGCATGATAATACTCCGGGGATATGTTTCTGTGCAGTTTTAATTCTGATGATATGCACTCACTCCCCTAGAAGATGGTCACAACATTTATGGGATAACTTGTTATACATAACGTTTTTAAACTTGTACATTTCGACAAAAATTAGACTAAAAGTGTCATTTTAAAAAAAGAAACTGTAGCTTAGAGAAAAAACGGATTTCAAATTTAAAATCTGAGACGTGAAAATTTCCATGATCCGTTAGAATAATCTCTTGTAACATAAAAGAAAAAATTGTTCTAAAGTGTAATTTGTGTCTGATGCATTTCATCGTATCCTACAATCAAGTAATAAAGATTCCTGCCGCATTGTTGCCTCCAAGTTGTTATAGAAAAATTATTCTCGGCATTAAATTGCATTTAGTATAATTCAAGACAGGTCATGAAATTTCCCCTCTTTAGGCACTAGCCAAACTGAAATTTTTCTCACCCTTTTTTTCACAAAAACAAGATCAATTTTCAAAATTTTAACAAGCGTAGTATGATGAACTTTTTGACGACCAAAGAAAAGAAAATGAACTATGATGTAAGAAAATGAAATTTATTTATTACAGAAAATAATAATAATAATTTGCTTTTAAAATAAGGTTGCCGTAAGACTTCAATGATTCAAACATCATCAACATATCATTAAAATAAGAAAATATCAGAAATGTTCCTATACTATTAACACTTCATGTTTTGTATACCACCGTTTTTCGACACTAAAATACTACTTTTTAAGGTTAGTTTATGGTTCATTGAAAATCTGAGTAAATCATTCGGTTTTCGATTGCAGATTTGCCGAAGTTGCTTCCTGATATTTTCCCCTTATTTTGCACTTAAATTCTGACTCTAGGGGGAAAATGGATGATAGTTTGATTTGAAATACAATATTTTACAAGACAAATCTTTAGCCTAAATATTCGGTCAGCCCTAGACATTCGATAGCCAATGGGGAGGAAAAATTTCGCGACTCAATTCAGATCAAGTAATGAATGAGAATTTAATTAGCTATAAGTGTTTTCTTAAGAGTGAACTAATAAATCAACAGTGAATTAAACAACCGTAAATGAATCAGTAAATCAACAGTGAATATCTTATTTTTTATGGACTTTTATTTTTAGATTATATTTTATTTTTATATGTACCTATTTTTAGATTATATCTTATTTTTATATGTACCTATTTTTATATAATATCTCATTATTTTTTTAATGTATCCTTTTATAATAAAAATTTCGTATTAAAATCTGAAACTCAGAAGCGCGCATAAATTTATAGTAAAATTGACGGTGATAGAGCTATAGTTTTATCATTTGGATGTGAAGATTGAGCTAGCTTATTATTCGGAATCGAAGTTGGAGCATCACGGATTTTTCGGCTCCGAGTCCCCGTTTCTATCATTAATTAAAATAAATGTTTCATGATTATTTAAACTTAAAGTAGCTTTGAAGAAAGAAAGAATTAATTTGAGCATTTTATTATAATTATGTTTTGTACTGGATTTTGTAACAGTTAAGACAGGGAATGTACAACAAAGGACAGTTTTTTTTTCATTAGAAGTTAAAAAAATAAATTAATGCTCACCGGAACATGCATTGAGTGATGTAAATTAAACTTAATTAGTGACCAAAATAAAATTCATTTATGGATAGTTTGGTATTTACAAGGTATATTTGGAGGTTATCTAACTGTACTTGAGGAATCAGCCTAATATCCTGGTTAAATCGGAGCAGGATACCATTCGAAAATTGCCTGCTTTGACCCATGGTGGTACAGTATGTTTACAGTTGATTCCTTCACATGTAGGGGTTTAAGGAAACGAAATTGCTGATTTGCTTGCTGATGAAGGTTAGCGAACTCCCCACCACCGAACTGCGAACTTCTGAGGTTCGCTCCCTGATCTTGGCTAATATAAACACCACTTGGAGGACCCTAAACGAACATACCTGGTATGCCGCTGAGTCCCCTGGGCTGTCATTGCAATGCTCTTGTCCAAGACTTGCTGAGACTACTCTATCTAGACTTAAGACTGGTCATATTAAGAGTCTAATTTTTAACGGAAACAAGAAGACTTACGCTGCTTGCCGTTGTTCTGCCATCACTTCTCCCTCTCATATCTTAGATTGTATTGGTACCTCTGTGTGGCAGCTGCTGAATGAGGGGGGTGTAGTTTTGATTTAATTGTGTGACATGGTCTCCTTGACTTGGTCTAGTTTGTCCAAACCAAGGAGGGTAAGCAATAACAACAGAATCTAACTTGATTATTTAACACGAATCTCATGGAGTGTGGCTCTCATGGACTCATCTAAGTCAAGGCATGAATTATTCTAATGCTTTTTTTCTTCCTCTTTCTAGACAATCCCTTTTCGTTTTCAACGCTATTGAATATTTGCGACAGAAAGGCTTTGACGGACTGGATATAGCTTGGGAATTCCCCAGAGGAGCTGAAGATAAAGAAAAATTCTCTAATCTAATTAAGGTGAGTTTCTGTTACATTTAATTTAACTCCTTTTCCTGCAAATCCTTGAATTTAAGTTGTCCCAGCTATCAGACAAATTTCCCTATTCTGATGGTTATATTTCACAAGTGGCCTAGTTCCCATCATGTTGGCCAACAGATGAGAAGAGTAATGATAAGTGAAAATTATATCATTTAAACTTCATTTAGTGAATAACCCGATAATCCGATTATTTAATATTAGAAATTACATATACACGAGTAACAGACAAATTTTTCAGAAACTAATAAGAAAAATTGGAAGGTTAGACAAAAAAAAATCGTGTCAATAGGAAAAGAATTCACTTTAATTTAAGCAACTAAACCGATTTTATGGTATCGATTAAAATAATTTATTTGATTTAAATAATTTTTAGTTTTAATGTTAGACAACTATAATGTTAAACAAAAACCAATAAAATTATTTTTTTATGGAAACCATGCAAACTGTACTTAATTATTTTTTAACTGAATTATTTTTTTATGTACCATGCAAACTGTAACTTAAAGCAAAAAAAAAGTTAGAAAAAATTCGTAAAAAAGGCATTTAAAATTACAATAACTTTCAAACCAATTGGAATTTCAATAAATAAATACATAAAAATTTCGAGTTAAGATTATCAATCCTTTCAGCGCAGGAAATCTCACTTCTAGTCGTTGTATTTCTGTAGCCTTCAGCACGTCTCCATGGTAGCTTTTGCACGTCTCAATGATAGTTAAGTTAATAATTCCCGAATTAACTATCGTATATGAAATTAGGATGGTGTGTAGAAAAATGTTCAGAAAATAAGGCCGAATCAAAAATTTAAAGTCTCTAAGTCTTATAATTTTTCCACAAAAAAAATATGTAAAACGTTAGGTTGAATATTCAAAATGTCATTGGTAGTGCTTGTGATTTTGTAACATAACAGAGATGTTTTGACTTAAACAAACATTACTCATAATAATTAATTCTCTCTTACTGCAGGATCTATATGAAGCTTTTGTTGGAGAAGCGAAAGCAGCTGAGAAACCTCGATTACTGCTTACTGCAGCAGTACCAGCAAGTTTTGAAGCCGTAGCAGCAGGTTATGATGTCCAAGAAATAAATAAGTAAAGTTATCATATTTATTTGATTGGATCAAAACACTTTTTGTTTGAACGAAGAAATTTTTTTATTTTTTATTTTAAGCAGCTAAAATTCTCAGAATGATTGTTCTACTAAAACGTATCCTCATACCAATTTTAATTAACTTTAAACGCTATGATCTGGTCCAAGTTTAAAATATATATATATATATATATATATATATATATAATATCAGAACTTCAACGAGAGGTGGAAATAAGCAGGTTTCAGGCACCAGGCTATAAGTAAATATTATTTTTTTAGACATAGTCATGAAGAGCTAGCATCCAAGTGACACAAAATCGTAGTGCTCCTCAATTTAAAAGTTAGGGAAAATCTCGCAAAATAAATAATAGATCAGTAAAGATGCTTCGTTTTCAGAAAAAAGGGAAATCGTAATAATTATAATTGGTCTATAAAATAGGTCGAGGGAAAAAGTATTCAGGGGTCCGTTTAGAAGAAATTTGGGTCCGTTAACGGACCCTTCACAAAATATCTTTTCATAAAAACGGACCCTTCACAAAATATTTTAACTTAAAAACGGACCCTTCACAAAATGATTTTTCTTTTAATCGGACCCTTCACAAATTTGTTTATCTTCATTATTATTTTGTTAATCGAATAAACCCTTTCCAGGGCAGAAAACAAGAAAGATGGATGTAAACGAATTAAGTTTTGTCTTCGGCAGACCATTCTTCCCGAAATGAATATTCGGCGTTCAGCAGTATTGTTTAAATACCAAATATTTGTATGTTGCATCGCTAATTTAGTAGCTGCATTTGCTGTTTATTTTTTAAAATTAATTTTTTTAAATTATAATTTTGCAGTGTTGAGCATAATTCTCGTATGTCTTTACAATTTAAAAACTCCTTGAAAAAATATTTTTGCAATAACGGACCCAATTTGCACAAATTCATAAAAGCGGACCCTGGTTGAAAGAATGTGAGTAATTTTTTCACAATTTCACGAAAACCGGACCCTTCACAAAATGTCTGGACAGACCCCTGGTATTTCTCACGGCTCAAAAAAAAAAGAAGGGGGAAATAAAAAATTTTATTTAATGCATAACTTGAAGCCAAAAATAGATTGAAAGATAGGATGGAAATAAAGTGTGAGAAAGAGCTTTTAGTTTAGAATATTAAATAAGAAAGAATATTTAAATAAAGATATAATATAAAAAAAATAAATTGCAGCTTTTTATGTTACACATACACTCACACACACATATGAAGTATATATATTGGAAATAACGCGGGAGCAGCTGATTCCACCCTTTCATGTTTTAAAGTAAACTTCTCTTAGCTTTGTAGTTTTCAACCTAACTCAGAAGATAAGGAAACTAGAGTTGGACAAAACGAATCATTACAAGTGATTCGAATCAATAGAATCAGTTCAGTAGAATGATTCAAATCAGTTGCAAGTTTGTGATTCAAATCACCCACTCAAATTAGATTTGAATCAGTACCCAACTCTGAAGGAAACCAGCTTTCGTTCCTTTATTATGGAATTTACTTGCCTTTGTATTATATGCAGAAGAAAATCACAAAACCTTTCAAAGTTAGGAGGACGCTAGAAAGTGGAAGAAATTTCCCCTCCATTACTAATTAATAATTTAAAGTATAGAAAATGTGAGTTCAGACAAACTTAGAATAAGTCATAAAATTTTAATTGCTGAAAAAAAAGTTTTTTTTTTCTTCAAAATATAAAATGCAAACAAATTATTAGAAGAAAACTTCCTCACTACATAATCCTAAGTAATCCTCTCATAGCTTGTTTTCAATTTGAAAATTTCTTTTCAGCATTTGTCAGTCACTTATCAGTCAGTGAACCATTTAACCTTATTGCCTCATAACCCTTTGATGCAAATGGGGCACCGAAGTCTCTTAATACATTTTTTTTTCTGGCGCTCTAACTACAAGTAAAAATATATTTTGGTATTTTTCAACTATAAAAACAATCTTATAGTTAGTAAAAAAGTCTGTTAAATTATCGGAATTAGGTTTGTTCTACAAAATATAAAATTTAAAAAAAAGTAGTTTTTTTTTTTTATTATTCATATCAAATGATTATCAGTAATCGATTTTGTAAATTAAAGAAATTTCAATCAGGAGTATTTGTTTCTCTTAGATTTAAATAACTGCAAATTAGAAAAATTATTGTTTGATTTTTCGTTGTCATTTTTTTTGTTTTTTTATTTATTTTTTTTAGTAAAATTATTTAGTAATAGGAGTAAAATTACCCATTTAAATCGGTTCATGCATTTCTCAAATATCTTTTCCCGCTTTGTCTTACACGGAAAAAGCTGTATTTTTAATTGATCTGCATTGCTTTGTCGAAAACAATATCTAATTTTTCAAACATCTTTTGAATTGACTGCTCTGATTGACAAATTCTGAGACTCTTTTCGAAAGCAATAATAAAATTATATAAATAACTGAAATGTCTGTTTATGTATAGTTATTTGGATATGATGAATGTCATGACGTACGATTTCCATGGCAACTGGGAAAGACAAGTTGGACACAACAGCCCGTTATTTGCTCTCTTTAGTGCCACCAGCTACCAAAAGAAACTCACAGTAGTAAGTTGCTATTATCTGTTTTTTTTTTTTTTTTTTTCAAATTGTGTTCTAATACAGCTATAATATAAACGACAAATCATGTAGTACTTGTTGTTTCTAATCTCACTTGCAAATATCATCAAGCTTGCTTGATGAAACCAAACGAAGAGAATACGACTTCTGCCACACATCTCTCACAACCCGTTTATAGACCGGATCCATTTATAATTCCATGCAATCATCCACAAATCGTAATTTTGGCCTGAACCAGAGTACGATCTATTTCCAATTCAGTACCCCCAGAGATATAATTTGTTATGGGAACATGGAGAACGTTGTGACCCGACAGATTTAACGTGCATCAGTCACCATTTATTACTCAGGGAGTCTTCGGCCAAATTATTAGCCAATAAATTAGCCTAATATCAAAAGTATTCGCAAATTTTCGAAAGTCTTCGCCAACTGCAATTCGTAAAAAAATTTTACATATATTTTTCTTTCCAGAGGAAAAATATCATTCGCCAAAACAGCATTTTATTTGCCAAATTAACAATTTTAACGCATTTGGCGAGGTGGCAAATGCTTAAGTCAAAAAAAAAAATTGCAAAGGGAAGGCATTTAATTCAAGCATCTTGTTAAATCAAAGTGTGACATTTTCATATTTGAAGCTGGTCTTTTTCGAGTTAAGGCTTCTGTCTTTAAAAAAAATTTGCAATTTATTTATGGCTCGTAATTTAACATTGACTTTTTTCTTTCCATAGGATTACAGTGCCAAAGAATGGGTTGAAAAAGGAGCCTCCAAAGAAAAATTATTGATTGGCATTCCCACCTATGGAAGATCTTTCACTTTAAAAAATACTTCATTAACAGACATCGGTGCACCTGCTATAGATGGAGGCAAATCCGGTAACTACACGGGTGAGCCAGGTGTATTGGCCTTTTTCGAGGTAAATAAACTTCATATTATTTTCTCTTTATTCAATTCATAAACGTGTGACTAATTAATAGTCATAAACGTATGACCATTAAAATTTGCCAATATTTCAAGTCCAAACATAGAACAAAACTGTAATATTTCAAGCCTAAACGTAGAACACAACTAAATTATTCAAAGCCTACTTATAGAACAAAACAATAGTATTTTTAGCTTATATAGAACAAACTTGTATTTTTTCCACCTAAACATATAACATAACTGAATTTTTTTAATCCTAAAAGTTTAATAAAATTGTTTCCTTAATTACTTTGCTTTCAGTTTAATTAAGAACATGTGAGATATTCTTTTATTGCATAGCTGCCGTTCCTTACGCTTTCTAATAAAATTCTTTATAGTGGTAACGATGTAACAATTAAATCAACAATTGTAAGAAGGATTTAATTTTTAAACCACTAAATATTTTTATATATTTAAATTATTTATCACTAGGGGTTGTCAAAACCATTATAGTCTGTAAAACCAAAATTTAAAAAAAAGAAAAAACTGCTTAATATATTTTGCAACCACTTTAAAAATAAAATCTCACCCAGTAAACAGGGGACATTCCGTAGCTATATAACTATAACAAGAGGGAGAAAAAAATCTTTTCAGGAAATATCAAATTTGGCAACTTGAAAAGGGGATTATATTTTTGTTTCGTTAAAAACTTGTGAAACATTTATAAAATTAATTATATAAAATATCTCAATAAAACAAAGTAACTTATTTTCAAATTTCATTTATTCGAAATTATTTTTAATTTAAATGATTCATGCACTAAATTATTTATTATTGAAATCAAAAAATTTAATTTATAATTAAATTATTTAATTCAAATGTTGAAAGACAATTTTTGAAAAGTCAATTGCATATTTAATGTAAACATCTTTTAATCAGAAACATTCTTCAACAAATATATTATTCCAAATCTACTTTTCTTTTGTTTTACTCATAGGTCTGTGATTTCCTGAAATCTGGTGCAATTTTGGTTTGGGACAATGAACAAATGGTTCCCTATGCTTACAAAGGCAACCAATGGGTAGGCTTTGATGACCAAAGAAGCTTGAAAACAAAGGTAAAAAAAAAAAAAGATTTAATTTCATAAGAAATATAAATAAATTATCATAACTTATCATTATATTTAAAAAAAATGGTGATTGCAGGTTCAGTGGCTGAAAGAAGCTGGATATGGTGGAGTGATGCTATGGTCAATAGATATGGATGACTTTAGAGGATCGTGCATGGGCTTGAAATACCCTCTGATAAATACAATTAAAGAAGAACTTAAGGGATACAATATTGCAAAGCTAGAAGTTCTGAGCAGTAATATTTTGAACTCATTATTAGGTAAATATTATATAATTTTCAATTATTAAATCTTTGATAATATTTCATTTATTTATTTGAAACTAAGAACAGGTAAGAGTAAAATTTTGTATTCTCTGTCAAAAGCCCACATCTTGATTAAGTTTATGATTTTTCATCACTTATAGATGGATTAATATTTAACCATCAGTAATAATTAAAATATACCATGGAAGAGATATTATCATATTTTGTATAATTAAAAATTTTTTCGTTTAAAAGTGTCAAGTTTTACTTCTGCCACTGAATTTTTACATTCATATTGTGAAAATGTATATTGGCTTTAAACGTAATTTGCTCTATAAAACAGGTTATTTTTGATCAATCAAAAAAATAAATAAAAATAATACTAAAACAATAATTTGCATAAAAAGTTTTTTTTTCCCAAACTAAAAAAGATTGTCTTTTTGGTTTTTAAATAAAGGTACAATTTTTTTTTTTTTTTTTTAAGTAATGGATATCAAATAGAGTGACCAATTTTTTATGTTATTTCTTACCTGATAAATAAAAAAACATTTATTGCTCTTTATGATAATTTCTTTCTCGATTCACAAAATACATAAATGGTATGCTTTAAGACAATTTTTTCCATGAAACTAAATATATTTTAATTTATAAATTATTCTTATCTGTAGAAAAAGATGAAGTTGTTTGCGAAGAGGAAGATGGCCATATCAGCTACCATGTGGACAAAAAAGAATGTGCCAAGTATTATATGTGTGAAGGCAAAAGGAGACATCACATGCCTTGTCCTGTCAACTTAGTGTTCAACCCCAATGAAAATGTCTGTGATTGGCCCGAAAATGTGGACGATTGTGCTAGTGTATCAGGTGGTCGAACGGCCTCGTAAAACTAAAACAAATTTTGCCAACATATTGTTCTAGAAAAAAAGGTCTCCAAGTGACGGAAATTGTTTACGGACAAGCAACATGAACTGTAGTGTGATATGTCCAACAAACATGAACTAGATCACTGGTTAAAGATTACAGTAACAAGAAATAAAAAGATAAATTATGACCGGTGCTAGCATTAAAGTGGCAGACAGTTTAAGTTAAAGTGGAAGGACATGTGGGATAAAAATGACTGTTAATGTTTTATTTTAATGTGCTGTAAACAATCGTCTTTTACACTTTTATATGTTTGTTAAAAGTTTTTGAAAATATCTGTTTGTTAATGAAATTAAATTCAGATAAGAAGTTAAATTTCAATAACAATAGGACACACTCAAATGTTTTTCTTCTCCCGACACAAATGGGAAAAAATTTAAGTTGGACATTAACATATAATTTTTCTTTGAAATATAATCTAAACAATTGTAAATTAATAAGTGCATGTGTAAAACCAATTGTTTCATTTTTTTCCCAATTTTATAAAAAAAATATAGAAAATTGTATTTATAGTTCTAATGTTATTTTATATAAATAAAAAATATTTTTTGACAAATTTGTTTTTGATCTTTTGAAAGTTACTCAATTTAACTAAGACATGACTACCAAATCACCTGATTTTTGAAAGAGATGTATATTTATTTCTGGAACAGTAAAAACAATAATATACATGTTAATATTTTTATATTGGTTAACAACATTGATTTATAAACAAAGGTAATAGTGATACTAAGTGAAAAACCCTGAAAAAAATTATGTGTTAAAAATTTATAAATCAATTTAAATACCAATCGTGTTTCATATTTAACATAATTTTTTGAACTAGCATTTATAATTAAATAACCTACTAACAAAGAATATCACACCTTTACAGTAATTAATTCAATAAAAAACTTACTTCTCATGAGAATCGTGATATTGGATTTAAAAATCGGGTGAATTAAAATAGCGATATTGGATTTAAAAATCAGGTGAATATGAATCGCAATATTGGATTTTAAAAAAGGATTTAATTATTGGATTTCAACACACATTGTGTTATTGAATTTAAATAAATACCCTTTATAAAGACAAATAATTTAAATAAAGGTATGAAAGTCTTAAATGTTGTAAACAATATTTTTGGTTACAAATATAAAATCATTTTTATATTGCTATCACTCCAAAGAATTGGATTAAGAAAATGAAAAAAAATGGTAGCTATTCAGCTATTAAAAACTTAATTACAGATAAAAAGAAATACAAATACTATAAAAGCATAGATATGAATTAAAATAATCCATGATTTAACTTATAAATCATCAAACAGAAAAATATGCAAAATCTTTTACATTTAAATATACAAAATTAAAAAAAATAAAGTCAAAACAACTTCAATACACAGCTTTTTTCAAAATTTTATAACTATTAAAAAACTGTTTAAGAACTCATAAGCATTAAGAAAGAATATTAATTTAAGAATCTGCAATTAAAATATTGCAAAATACATTTTAACTAGCATTATATGACTTTGATTATTTTTCCAATTCTAAAACCACAACATCATTGAGAATAAAGACAAATACAAATTTATGTTTCATAAGTAACAAAAAGCAGAAAAACTTGTAACAATAAATAAATCAACCTTATAAAACCTGCTCAAGCAAATCAATATATAATTTACGATGATGCAAATTAAAAAATAGTACATTTCTCCATGTTAATTTTGCAATATCAATATAATTTTTTGAAAGTATCACTATATAATTCTAAACAGCATGTCAAATTTTAACTCCATTATTTTTTTCCAGGAAGCAGATGGTTTTTCTCAATACAAGTAATAATTCTCAAACTAATTGCAGTGGAACCTGTCTAAATTGACCACCCTCGGGACCAAGTCAAATGGCCACTATATAGAGGTGGTCACTTTATGAAGAGTCTTTAAAAAGGACTCTTTAAATAAAACTTGCAGAAAATGGTCACCTTACTCAGATTCTCACTTTACCCAGGTGGTCACTTTTACAGGTTGCACTGTACATTTAAAAAAAAAAAAAATTCTATTGTACAAGGTGTGTATTCTGCACACTTAATTATTTTCAAGTTTTTACGCAGCAAAAAATATTATAACATTAAAATCAACACTCAAAACATTGGCTCCAACAATTTAATACAAGAATTTTAAAATAAGTGTTTGATTATGTTTAACAAAAATAAAAACACTGAAAAATACTTGTTTAAATTTTTTTTTATTAAACATGAAGAGAATAACTTATGTACAAAATGAATAACGTAATGATTATGCCAATTCGCTGATCTTTATTCTGTGATCATCAACTCGTCTACACCCCAATCCTCATAACTACCATCAGGTAAATAACGTCGGATGATGATCGGAATCTTTCTTACCCTGAAATGCATTAGAAAAAATTATTAATGAAAATAAGTAACAGAAAAATCTAAATCCCATTTAATCTATAAGAAAGAAACCAGCTCAATGTAATAAAAAGGATAAAAAGTACATTGAGATAAATTGTAAAATAAAATAAAATTGAACCTATTTGATAAACATAAAGTGTTTTTATTAAATGGAGAAAAAAAAACTGAAAACAATAATTAATGCAAAACCATTGACAAACAACTAAAAATAAGTAAAATTTACATGAAATTTTTTTTTTATCCCGAAGTATAAATTTTTATATTTTTTTCATCTTTTCCTTTTTTTAAAAAAAGGCATAGTACTAATTAGAAATTCTATTAATATTAAAATGTACTATAATATTAATGGTATAAATATACATATAATACTGGAAAGGAAAAAAACTATTTTTGTAGGACAAAATATTAAAATTTTATATTTTTAAGGAGTAAACCAAGCAAAAAAAGAAGTACTTTTGTGTATTGAATAAGCACTCACTAAGCTTTCTAAAAGCAAAGAAATTAGAGGGTAAAACAAAAATTATTAACCAGGGAAAACACTACAGTAAGCTTTCAACAAAAGCACATGCTGTGTGGTACAAGAACCTGTAACGGCTATAGATATAAAAGTTTTTTTTTTATCATCAAAATTGAAATAAGAGTCTTTAGTTGGAGGGTCAAAAATAATCAGCAGCAATTTTATGTAACAGTTTTCTAAGAATTCGTTTGTTTTTAAAAGTTGTTCTTGAGTTCTACTGTCTCACCCCCACTCAAATAACTAAATTATTTTAATAATTTTTGTTTTTGAGGTTTGGGAGAAATGTTAAAATGAAGGATCAAGCGCAAATATATGTGGGTAAAGTTGAATAAAAGGGCATTTCTTAGAAATAAAAATGAATGATACTTAAAAAGCAACAGCAAAGGTTTTCTTTCACATTTACCAGCACTAAAGAATCAATAAAGAAATGAGACTTTAATATGTCACTCAAACCATACTAGCATTAAATTTGAATTAAAACAGCTTCATTCACTTTAGTTAAAACTTTTTAATTAAAAATTTAATGATATTTCTTTACATAAATTGGTTTCAGAAAGCCTTTTTATAATAAATACTCATTATCCCATAAAAGATTTATAAATCATTATCTAATTTCATATGTTAAGAAGATATCCAGTTAGCTGAGAACTATTCACTATTAACAAAAACTGCAGGTACTGATATGAGCACATTAAATGGCACACAGTATTACATATAGAAAATTTTTAAGTACTATTAAGTTGAAAAATAAATTTCAAAAAAAAAAAAAAAAAAAAAAAAAAAAAAAAAAAAAAAAAAAAAAAAAAAAAAAAAAANAAAAAAAAAAAAAAAAAAACTGAATTGAATACAAAGTAAGTTAAAATGAATTTTTCGTCTTATTTTTATATTTAGTGACCCAAACAACTCACTTTAATTCCTTCATAGCTAATTGCAAGGGATCCGTTTCTCCATCTAATTCTACCATCACAGGAGCATGCATTCTATAAACACAAAAGAATTATAAATAAGTCATATAAGTAAAGTAATATAGAAATAGACCTATGCAGAAATTAAAAATTTCAAAAGTATATAAATTATTCAAAAATCTATTATAACATAAAAATAAACAATTTCAACAAATCGTAGTTTATTTTATATCATTCCAATACAGGTTATTTAAAATTTTCTAATAAAGAAGAAAAAAAGACCTAAAACAAGGAATGTGAAAAACTGTCACATAGTTGCAGAACAATTTATCTAATACATCTAGTATATTAATCTACTTCCTTGCAGTATGATTTATTTTTAGAGTAGAACAATTTACGCAACAAAAAAATTTATGTCTAAAGCAGTCACAGAACAATTAAAAGTCCCTGTAGTACACATTATGTTTAGAACAGAATTAATTGCATCACTTTTGAGGCAGAAAATATTTTTTTGTCCAAATTATAAAAATTTTATATGCTGTTAAATTTTTTTTTGATTAGGAATTTATTCATATCTTACTAATTCATTCACCTTTTTTTTTCAAATTCAGTTTAAATTATCATACCAGTTTAATTTTCTTAAATGACAAATAAAGAGCCGTAGTGACTCAGGGGATAGAGCGCTCATCTTCCATCTAGGCAACCCGGGTTGGAATTCCAGTGATGGCTGTTTGAAACAAATTCAGCACAGAGTTCATACCAACCACAGTGCTGATATAAAATATCCTCAGTGAGAGATGGATCATAAGTTAGAATCCTTAGTCATTAGGCTAAGAGTAGGAAGCTTTTGTGGTTTTCCTCACCATCTAACACAAATACGAGTTTCATCAAAAAGTCTTCCACCAGGGCTAGTTTGTCACAATACTTGATCCAGGAGTTCTCCTGTCTCCTGGGTTGGGTTCAAAATTACTAAGCTAAGTGGTCGAATATTGATAGTAGTACACTCAGAATTGGATCGGTTATTCAACACTGGTCACAAAATAAAATGACAAATAAAACTATGTTATTTTTAAAAAAATTTAACGATTTTAATATAATATAAAGAGTTTTTAATTTTGAAAATACTCACAGAACATTTGTAATAAACAAAAAAGCTTTTTATAAAAATATAATTTTGCTCCTGAGAGAAAAACATACAAATTCAACAAGTTGTAGATGTGTACAGGAAATGTCCTTAATTAATTATAAAACACATAAAAATTTAAATTTTCTCGAAAGAAAAACATATTTTAAAGATTTATTTGAAACAGTCTTATTAATTGACAGCCTTTGAACCAGGTACGTCAGAAAATCGAAATCAACGGATGATTGGGAGACCTTGAGTGTTTGAATGTATAAACTTTGAACTATGGGTAAAACTACTCAAAAAGTAGCAATGGTTTTATTTAAAAAAACAAAACATCAGTGTTTATTTTTCTATCATATATCATAATATTATATGAAATCATACCCCCCCTCCCCAATTAACTGATAACCTTGGAACCAAAGTTAGTTCAAAGAATCAAAATCATTGGATGGGGGATCAATAGTCAGTGCTTTAATGCATAAACTATGAGTAAAACTACTCAAAAGACTTTTTTTTTTAAAAAGAAACATTTATGATTATTTTTCTATTATATATCAAGGTATAATATCATGAAAAATTTATGATTTAACAGCCATATTTTGGATTTGTTGTCACAACAATAATTTGATAACACAAACTGTAAAAGTGATGAAATATTTGTCAGAACCTTTCTGACAAGCGCCTAAAAAAGTGCTGGATAACTGAAGTGTCGTAAGATCGGAAGTTTGACAATTGGGGTTCTACTGTAATGCAGCTCAATAATTTTGAAATATATATATACATATGTATGCATGATATAAATAAAAAAATATGAAGAAGAAAACATAATTACGCAATTTGTAGTGCTCGAGTCCCTAGGACTCTCGCCCTTTCATATTTTGTCATGTAAGGAGTTGTGATGCGCTTTTGATTCAGCTGTGGCTGATGTTCAGGAGCAGATAGTAGCTCTATATTATCTTCCTGAAACAGAAATCAATTTAGTTATACTTTTATAAACATTTAAAGATATTTAAAACTATAAAATGTGTACAAGTAAGTTTAAGAAGTGCTCAAAACTGTCATGTATGTCACAGACAGTCTTATCCCTTCTTAAAATATATATTTCAAGCAAATGATGGAATATAAGATCTGCTCCCCTAATTTCAATGTTTAATTAATTACAAAAATTAACTAATATCAGCATTTTTCCAGTTATCTTGACAATTAGGAATAAAAGTAATGCTCAGATAACAAATCTTTTCAAATTATCCCTTTACTCTAATTATTAAGTTTTTTTCTAATTATTCTAATTCTTCTTTTTGTGCGATAGTACTCGCCGCTCTGAATATGATAAAACTATGATGAGACCACCCATTTGATCACACTTAATATTTTTTTGTTTAGTGATGAGGGCATTTATACATAATTTAAAATTTTTTAACTGAATATAGTTCTGTTTTTATTTATTCGCTTACTGTTATTATTTACTGCAGTTTTGGTTCAAAAATGTCATTTTAAATGGGTTTTTTAAAAAATAGTAATAACTTTCGAGTGAGTTGATTGTTTACTTTTGATGAATACTTATAGAACGCTTGTAATTATCAAGTCTTGTGTCAGAACATTAGAGATATAATTCTTTTATAGGAGTTAGATCTACTTTTATTTCCAACTAAAAAAAGCTGCTTAAAGTTAACATAAATTTAAAATAAGTTAGTAGCAGGGAAAAAATTTTATTATAAAAATCTAATAATTTGCACTATTTTAACTTCGCTCCTTCGAATTTTTTTTTTTTAATGTTACCATGGGAAAAATTCAATATTTTACCCAAATAATCTAGAAAACTATCAATAACTTTTCTTACTTTAAATTTTTGACTAAAGCATTTGTTGCATATTATTTAAATAAAATAAGTCCTTAATTATATTACAACTAAAGTAAATTTTAATATTCAAATAAGAATGAAGACGGTGAGTTAAAATAATTTAATCACTCATTACACAATTTAAAGCTAAAAAACAGTCAGCTCATTTTTGTAAAATGCTTTGTCAAGTCTGCGATAGTTTTAAGCACTTTCTTCTTTAGAAATAGCAACACCTCTTCTTTTCAAATTTTAGATCGTGATTAAGACAAATTTGTAACCATTTTTATAGGAAAACAACATTTCTTCATTGCTTGCTGTTTAACACAAAGAATTCTGGTTGTAAAGAATTGATATGAAAAAGTAGTAGAATATCGATCATTTTACATCATTTAAGATCCAAAATGACCAAATATGCACCATATCCTGCATGCATTTATAGGTTTTTAGGAACACATTTACTATCTTTAAAAATTTCTCTTTAAAGGGAACAAAAAGTACATTGATCATATATTTATGTTAGGAAACTTTTCTTTGAATTTCTATTGGTTGAAAGTAACTTCAAGTTGCACTAATTTTCATATACTTAATTTTTGATTAGACATCACAGTTCCATCAGAAGATAAATTTCTTTATTCTCCAACAAAATAAGGTTCTATCAATGATTATTTCAGATTCATTTATAGTTTAAATAATTTTACAGTTCCTGTACGGTTGAATGAAAAAAGGAGCAAATAACATTTGAAAATACTAGATATTTATTATTACAAATAAACCCAGAAGCAGAAAGTGCCTAAAACTGTGACGTACATCGCAGAACAAACGAAGTCCTGCAGAACAATTTGTATCTTGAATAAAATTCTCTTTAGCTGCTGTTTCCAGGAATGGTGTTGCTTTAGAAGAGGAACATTTGACACCCTGCACAAATTTCAGCACATTTATCAGTAATCTACCTCTCCCATATCTTTGCCATTCTGAGGAGGAAATTAATGAGTTAGCTTTTGGCTATAACATTTTTCTAAAATGGGTGTATCAGTTTTCAGCAGACAGCAGGAGAAATCGATCACCATTTTTATCAAGAGAGCTTCTAAAGCAAGCCGTAAAAGAATTAAATTTCGAGATTTCCAATTTCATAAAGTTTATGACTTTTATATTTTCCATTCCCATTTCAGAAGAAATTTGTGAATCATGGGGATCCACGATTGACAGAATTGTTTCTAAAAGATCATGATGGAGATGAAGAAGTTGTTGGAGCAACAGACCAGCGAATGTTTGTGTTTGCAAATGGTGCAGTATTTGGGCACTTGTTCCTTCGAAAGATTTTTAATGCAGCCCTTATTTTAATGCTCGGACCTTCATATCATAGACATTTTATTAATAATTCATCATCATCATCATCCTTAACAAAATTTTGTACTTCAAAAGTGATTGAAAAAGTAGCAAATCTAGAATTTAAAAAATAATGTAGTGTATCTGTGTATGATCCTGTACTTTAATAAATGAAAATATAGTATTTTAACGTAAAGTTGGACTTTTTTTGCTGGGAAATTCTTGCAGAACATTTGCATAAATAAGTCCTGCTGCAGAACATTTGAAAATATTCTGCTTATGGGCAAATAAACAACCAATTTTAGAATGACCACTAACCTCAATTGCAGTGATTGTTTTATTAATTCCTTACATAATGTATACTTCTGTTAATAAATATTTACAATATTTTCTTTTAGATTACCTAAATAAAACTAGTAATGTTGTTTTTTAATTATCTGAAAACATAAGTATATATATTTTGCACCATCAATTTTTCAAAATGTATCAAGTATTCTAATTCTGAGTAAAAATTTGCATTACTTTTTACAATTACAATATAGCAATCTCAACATATCAACAACATTAAATGACCCTGTTTATCAACAGGGGTCATTGTATGTGACTGTAAATGAACTTTTATCACCCAAAATTTATCATTTTAAAATAGAAAATCAAGGCATTTAACATGATTGTCTGCCATATATTAAAATAACTAATCTATATTTTATAAACAGCAAAATGAACAACAGATATTCTATATTTTTAATGTACAATTGTTTATAGATAAAAAACATTATCTAAAAAAAGGGAAAAAACTTGAAAATCAAAGAATTTTTTTTCAGTAATACATTTTAAATAAAGAAAGTAAAATTAAAATGAGGGGAACTGCAAGCTTTTTTGAAATTTTTTTTATCCGGACCAAAAAACATTCTTTTAAAGATTTAAAAATAAATTCAATACTAAAAAAAATCAAAAGCATAATGATACATAAAAAAATAATGATAGAATAAAGAACTATGCATGATCAAAATGGTTGATTGAATTAGTCGGTTTTCAATTAAATGTTTAACTATCAAAATATTACAATAAATCATTGCCATTTCTTTAAGTAAAAATATGGTTATTTAAAATATGGGAAAATTATGAAACAGAGTTGAAAATGAAACTAAAAAACTATTAAACAATTACTTCTGTTTGTTCAATTTCATCCAAAGCTTCATCTTCTGGTTCTGCATCATCATAATCATCACCAACAGGGCTGAGAAATAGTAATACATTAAATTATTAAATTTTAAAGTAAAAAAATTAGGTTTTTAAAATACAAGAACATTTCTAAAAATAAAGAAGCATCAATTCATTCTAAAGATTGGTGAAAAAATCAAAACTATTTCAATGCTTTGTAGTGGTTCAAAATAATCAGGATACTTTATAGAAAAATCCAATACCTACATACCCTGTGGCAGAATTTTTTCTGACTTTCTGCGACAAACCTAACTAGAACCAATATCTTTCTGCAAGATATTTTTATCGTTATAAATGTATTTGTAATGAATTTATAATAATAGATGAAATTCGTGTTTATAAAATAAGTCTACATGCATAGAATAAAACTGTGTAGATTTTTTTTTCTTAATTTCATAATATAAGTTTTCATTTCTTAATAAGTTTAAATTTTTTAAGTATAAATTTGCATAATCTTCGATAATAACGAAAAGTTTTAAATGTATAGATCTGCAGACAAAAATGCTTACTAGAGCATAAATAAAGATTACCCAGAACCTGTAATAAGATAGAACTTATAGAAATAGCTAAGAATGAACAAAAAGATTAAAGTTATAAAACAAGATAACTGAATTTGAAGTATCAGTTTAAAACAGTATCAAAATTAAATTATTAAAACAGTTTAAAACAGTATGATTTAATGTTTCATTATAGTAGTTATATCAGGTACAGAAACAAATCAGGTGAAAAAATCAATACTGAAGTTGAGTAATCAAAGTAATAAAATAGATTTGACTATAACCGAATTCTAAAAGCAAAAAAATTAAAGCAATGTTTGTTTCAATTTTTTCTACATCTAATTAATTATAGATTAATTTGATTCGATTAATATTGTACTGACTTATTGAAAGATTTTTTTTTAAAAAAAGGAGGTAAATAAAGCTTTTTTCGTGATCAGATTAAGTTCAGAACGAAAAAAAATACAAAGCGCTTGTGATTTCGTACTGTTTTTTGTAAATATATAGCATTGATTCCACACGAAGTATGCAGAAGCGGTTTCCGACTCAATATGCTCAAGTCTATTCAACATCTCGAAACGAAATAGTCCTTATCAGTACTGAAACATCGGTATTAGAGCCATACTCATTGGGTGCGATTTTTTTCGCATGCATATGGAAACCTGGTTGAAAGTGTTTCACCAGTAAATATTTTCCACCAATCTGGTTTTCATTCGCATGCCAAAAAATCGTAGATAGTGAGATATCTTTCTCCTTCCGCGGTACGCTAGAAAAAAAAACATTTAAAACAATTCTGTAAGAAAATTTTTTTGCAGAACCATTATTGCTTCTGCAGAAATTTTTTGTTTCTGAAGAAAATGTTTTTTTTTTTTGTTGGTAAAACAGCTTCTGTTTCTGCAGAATTTTTTTGAGAACTTTTGTTTGTGGCAAACCAAAAATTTTCATTTCCCAAATAAAAAAAAATCTTTTTGCAAGAAATCAGTCGCTTTCTGCGACAATGTCGCTGTGTTTCTGCCACGGGGCCTACATACTAGATTATTTATAAGAAAATGAAACGTAGGGCAAAAATAATATTTTAATCCACTGTTTTGAAAAAAATTTTGCATTGCCTGCAATAGGCATACATATATATATACACTTTGCCAAATCAATGGGTTAACTGCCCCTGGCACATATATAAGCCTCTCCAAAGTATGCAATGTGATTTGCGATGCGCTGCAATCAGTAAAACTACTCCCACAGCATTGGAGTGCAATAGAATGACCTTGAGAGTGACTTCAAAGGATTTCAGGGCAAGAGGGGTGGAGCAAAAGGGAAGTTTGAGGAAAGTAAATGACAGCTGTACTGGTTGTGTTTCTTTTGGGTAGTATATGCTTTTTTATTTTCGTTCCGCTTCTGCTCTTGTCCCTATGTGTACTAAAAGTTTCTATTTTCAAATATGTCTGAGAATGAATTAGATTGATTTTTCCTTCATTTTTGGGGTTTAGAAACTTCGGAATATGACATTACGTCAGATGAAGAGGGCTCTGATTGTGACTAACAATTTTTTTTTTATTATTATACTGTTATACTTCACTTTTTTTTTTGTAGGTTTTAAAAGTAAACAGTTTTTAGCTTGAAAAATGTGCCTCTTCTTTTTCTCCAATACACACCAAAACTAAGAGTAAGAGTGCCTTTCTGGGCACTTGTGGCACTGTATATATACATTCATTAGAATTTTAATTTATTAATAGCTGATTGTGAAATTAGAATTATTCTGAACATCGGATATCATTGTTGCCTTTCCTTGATGTTTCATTGTCCTAATTAAAAACCTTGATAGCTATAATATCCTAACTGTTTTCTAACTACGCTTTTTCTATCAACTGATAAATACCAATGAATAAGCATATTCATACATTGAAAAAGAGGTAGATTTCATATTTTAAATAGAGACTAACTTGTAATAAAATAAATAAGGACCCAGAAATTTGGAAGTCCTAAAGAGCAAAAGTTTCTAAAATGTCTAACAGATACACTAAGCACTCTAGTTATTTAAAAAGCAGTTCAAAATTCAACTGACCATAAATTTTGCAGGAGTAAATTGAACCCAGTACAGTATATAGATGTAATTTAAATTCAAACTCTATTAGAAAAGTGGCCAAAATTTTAATTAACTATAAGCTCAATTTAAATAAATGATAAATTTTGTATATCATTTACTTAATTGTTATTTCTTTTGTTTGTTACAGACATCAGAGAACTGAAATTCGTATTGTAATCAAACTTGCAGCAGTATTTGATTGCTTTTTCTTATATTCTAGCCTGTTCTAAAATGGTAAAAACTTCCAATGTATGATTTTGTCATTACAAATATGAAAGCAAATTTGAAAAAAATGGTAAAATTGCTTAATAAATAATATTATAAAATTTGATATCTATTAAAAGTATATAGATTAGAAAAGAATTTGTGAAGAATCTATCATCTATAGAGAAAATTACAGATCGAGTGTTTCGACCCACTGAAACAAAATTAATTTTTTACTAGAAATATAAGAACAGTGCAAGAAAAGAAAAATTTCTTTTTAAATAAATATATGAAGGTACTCTGCATATACAACAAAAACAAATTATTTAAGAAGCAGAATGCTTCAAAGTAGAAGGACAAATACAAACTTTTTGAGCAATAAAAGCTATCCTATAAAACAATTTTTCAAACATAACTTCTTTTTTGACAATTGACAGTAAACATGCAATTAAATTAAAAATTGATAATAATTTGAAAAGATTTAAACTAAATGTACAAGTAAATCAAATTCAAATAATCATGTTGAAAATATGAAAGGTATTCCAAAGACTACAGATTCTATTAACAATACATTTGTTAAGGAGATTTTTAAAGAATGAGATACAAGAGATAATATCCACAGATAAAAAATAACCATACTCTCTATAAGAAAAATTAATAAAATAGGCTTTAAATGCATTAGATTTATAATTTCACTTTTTGAAATGAAAATTAAAAATCCCTGTACTTACAAAACATGATAAAAAATTTTAACAGAAAAGTTAAAACTACTTACTCGTCAGGTTCATAATCATCAGCCATTATTGAAACTGAAACAAGCCAAATAAATATTAGAACCTCTTGATTAATAATTTTAATCTAACAAAAATTAAGAATACATTTATCATTAAAATAAATTATTTTCAGTAAGTCTGTGCCCTTAAAAATGTTTTCCAACCAAGATTTAAATTAATCGAAAATAAAGTATTAAATTACAAATAAACAAATGCCTTCAGAAAAATAAAAAACAATAAAAAAATTCAAAATTACAAAACAATAGGTAAGTCAACATTACATTTTGAATTATGTTACTGGCAGGGTTGGCAAGATTTTACTGCAGGTGGAAAAAACCATGGTAAATACCAGTAAAAACCATCCTGGCAAAAACAGGTTTTTGCCAAGCAAATTGGCAAAAACTTATATTTTTCAAGATGAGAGGAAAAAAACACATTTTTGATACAAAATTATTCCTGAAATTGAAATATATACTGTAAATATAAATAATTACAAAAAAATTACCAACATTATTATTCCATAATTAAATCGTAATGTAATAATATATCATTTTAGTAGTTTAAAACATTATTGATTGGAAAATTTGTGATTATTCTCTTTTTTCCAGTGAAATGAACTTATTTTAAATTAATATAACTATAATTTAAAGCATAAAATATCTATCAACATGTGTAGTTAATTATTGTACAAATAATAATTTTTTATAATAAATAATAATATTATACAAATAATAATATTTATTTATTTGTAAAAAAACATTTATTTTAGGATTCTAAAATGAAAAGAGATCAAAAACTTTCAATCTTTTAAAAATTATTACCCTTGTATTAATTATTAATATGTTAAAAATAATCTTTTTCATATAATGTATCAAAATTATTATTTCTTATGATTGATTTAAATTTGTTTCAAGTATTTTGTAATAATATTTAATCAGCAATTTAGATAATTTGGTTTTTGCCAGTTTTTACCAAGTTTTTGCCACTGTCCTGGCAAAAAATCCTTTTTGCCGGCAAAAACTCCAACCCTGGTTACTGGCAACAAAATGCCAAAAATACACATTCATTAAAATAATATCACATCAAAGCAACTTAAACTTAACCCACTGGTGGTTAGCGAAAGGGCAAAATGGGGAGAATGCATCTCACCTATACACTATTTCTCCATTGAAGTACATGGGAAAACGCTTCTGCTATGCGGAGAAGACTACAGGTTAAAATACGACTTTTTTTTTAAACATTTTTTAAACCAATAAAGCTATTTTTCCAAAATAAAAACCTATTTTAAATAAATATTAAATCATTAAATTCAAATGTTAAAATCAATTTTCTAAATATAATCAGAATAGGAAAACATTTTTTTATTACAACACAAAATATTTTTATAACAGTTTTCCATCTGAAAAAGTTTCCAATAATTATGGAGACAAATGGGCACCGGAATGTGAGGAAATACAATAAATGAATAACTAAAATAAAAATGGACAAGCAAGAAAGATATAACTCGCAGTCACTTTTGGCATTACTTTTTAAATTTATAGGTTAATAGTATTAAAAATTTAATTATAAGCAGGGATGTAACTGAATATTCAGCAAAATATTATTTGGAAATGTATTTTTCCAAAGTTTTTGTTATTTTGAATAGGTTATAGAAATTTGAATAGGTTTAATAAAGAGAAATCTAATATCACATTTTTTAATATACATTATTAGAAACTGTTTTTACACATTTTTGTTAAGTTCTAAAACTTGTTACTTTATGTTCTGAAAGACAAATGGAGAAGTGAAACTTGAAGAATTGAATTACTTTATACTGAGTCATGAGTCTTGTATAGATTTTTCATTTAAACTTTATTTTATATAAAATTAATTTTCATAAATTTGGCACATCTCTCACACTACAACAGAAGCAATATTTTTAGAAAAACCAATTAATAGTTTAATTAATTTTGGCTAAATTTTTACAGATTATATATAATATAAATCATAATTATAGTAGTACATAATGCAAGCATTGTGTATAATTTACTAATAACATGTACGCAGCTTATTGCGCTCCTATCTTTCATGATTAACGTTAAAATTAACGTTAGATTAGATTAAAGATAATCTTATAGCTTAATACACACCTTAAATATAATGGTATGTACAATTAATTTTAAAAAACTGCAGTAATTTATTTCAATAAAATTGCATTGTAGACTCTTTGACAATAGAAACAGACATATTTTTGCATAATTGCCCAATTCATAAATAAAATATAAATTTGATAAATCAACACTGAATTATGTATGTTGTTAGAATACATGATAGATATCAATCTTTTTTGAAGTCACAGGTTGTGACAGAACGAAACAAAATAAAGAATGTCAATTCAGAGTAAAGTTAATAGTTTAGAAAAAGTATCAACTGTTTACATTATGCTTACTTTGAAAAAAAAGTAGCAAATCGTGAACTATTTGTAATAAATTATTATCTTCGGATTCTAAACAAACACATTTACCAACATTTCAGTTCATTGCAACACACAGGAAAGACTGAACTAGATCAGTAATGGAATACTTCAAATATTCAAATAAGTTTGAACCTAACTCTCTAGAAAATAACTATTTTAAAATCAAAGCGAGCTATTTACTTAACTTTCAATCTGATGCTATATCGAGAAATTAATTACAGGATCAATTTTCTCTTGTAAATAATTCCAAGAGCATGATTATAATTTATCGTTTTGCTCCTTATTATCATTTTTTTTTTTATTCTGACATTGCTTTAACATCCGTTGTTTCAATTTTAAGATGACTCTTAAAAATTGTTTGTGCTTGTCTGCTCGACAAAGGAAGGAAAATGAAGAAATAGACATTCCTATCGAAACATATATTTGTATTTTTGTGTATATATATTGCGAGTTAGACATACAAATTTGTTTTATTGAGAATTTAGAAAATAATCATTGCACAATACCTGTAAGCATCCTTAATGGCATTCATTATTCATTTCTAAGCAAGAGTGAGAAGCAAAATTTTGTAAGTATTTTTATATTCTTTAAACCTCAAATTTAGTTTTTATTTACCAATAGAGATAATAATTTAATGTTGATGTTCATAAATATAGTTTAAGTTGCTTAAACTTTTGTTTTATCGTGTCTCTTGTCGAAAACTTCTGTTGAATAACTTTCTCTTAGTTTTAAAAGCATTTAAGTCCTAATTTTTTATAATTTGTAATAAATAATTTTATATATCTTTCCTGCAACATCCAGCTCAATAAGATTGAACAGTGAAGACATACAAAGCATATTATTACTGAACAAAAATAAAGCATTATTTATTTATTAATTTTTTTGAGTGCACAAATTAGATACATCAAAGTTTGGAAGATAAAATTAAATTTAATATTTTATTTATCAAGTAATTTCACCCAATTTTGTAGTGAAAATATCATGCACTTAATTTTTCTCTGAATTATGCTTATATATATAGTTGGTTTTTTTTTTTTTTTTTTTTCCTACCTAGTTGNGCTATTCATTCAGACAATGAAATATTTTTTATAAGTGGATTATGTTCAGTATTAAGATGGGTCATAAAAGACAAGCTAATTGCGTGCCCTCAGCATTTTTCACACTCTTTATTGGTAAGATAAATTATGAATTTTTATACTTGTTTATTGAAAAAGCAAATTATATCATTTGCTTTTTCAATAAACAAGTATTAAATATTTAAGAAAATAGTTATTTTATTAAGCTAAATCTTATTTATTGAATTGAGTATTTATGTGATTTAGGAAGGAGAAAAGAAAGGTATACCTCTGCTTTGTAAGTATACCTTGCTCAGGTGAAGCATTCATCAGAATCAGAAAGTACGGAAGAAGGGCTACGGAATAGAACAAAAACTGTCAACTGTGATTTTTTGCAGAAAATTCCAGCACAAAAATCTCTTCTTTATTTTTCTACTTAATTTTTTTAATTTTACTGTTTGAAAAGTTCTAAATAACTTAAGCCCTTGATATAAGTATTGTATATGCTGGTATAAGCTGGAAAACAAACTCACAGATGCCAATAAGATGACCCATGTTTAAATCCCAGTGGTGGCTGGTTGTTCCCAGCTCATACCTACCACATTTATGATGTAAAATATCCTCTGTGTAGATGTATCATAGGTTAGAATCCCTTTGCTGTCAGGATTACCGTGGGTGGTTTTTGTGGTTTTCTTCTCCGTGTAATGCAAATGAAGGTTAGTTCAATCAAAAAGTCTTTCATGAAGGATATTTTGTCCCAATGCTTGATCCAGGAGTTCCCTTGTCTTCTGGGTGGAGTTTCAAAATTATTTGATTATGAAGTTGTACAATGATAGTCGTAAACTCAGAATTGGTCAAGCTGTTCAACATCGATTGTAAGATAAAATATTCTAATTAAAATTTAATTTTTATTTATTAAAATTTTATTTTATTCTAATTAAAATTTAAGGGAATTCTAGCAGTGACATGCCTATGTTTCTTAAAGAGGCTATTGTACCCTCATAAAACCTTTTTATTTGTAGCATAAAACAGTATTTACACGCATCTGTAAGAACAAACTAGTTTATAAACCTAAAAATTAGAATTCAAAGCTAAATTTTGTTCAAATTTTTTAAATAAGTAATTACTATTTGCTATCATATTATAATAAAATTTCAAAAATTACGAAGTAATATTAGTTTTAATTCAGTATTTTTAATTCATGGTATGATTTTTGCAAACAAATATTTGATATTCACTGAGATTTCCTGTTATATCTTAATTCAAAACAAAATTTCTTATTTCAAAGTGAGTTGTTTCTAAATTTTTTAAATTTTCTGTCTAAAGTCTTGTTTTTGATTTTCCGAAATATTGGAGACACGAGGCCAGTTTCTCGAATTGGTTTACTTAGTTTCACAGTTAAAATACTGTAAAATATTGATTTAAAAAAAAAGCTTTAATTAAGATTTTATAACATACTTAATTTTTAGTGATATTTATTCAGGAACTTGAGGATGAGTTTTTATGTTATAGTTCATTGTTCATGTTATTTTTATGTCCAGTGCTTATTATTTTTTAATTACTTTATAGGGTTTTCGTGGAGGTTGTTTGGTCGCTTGTACAGAAGTAAGCATCATATTGTGTCATAATAGAACAATCTTTATTCTGAACATAATTTGATGTTAAATGTACTTAAATTTCATGTATTTTCAGAGTTCAATATGGACAAAATTTTGTGAACTTCAATTACCAAGTTCTGTGAAGGAAGTTTTTCTGTTAAAAAAGTAACTGATTTACTCATTTCTCATAAAATTATGTTTTATTGTTTCAGTTGACTTTCTTTTTAATTTGCTGTAAATGTAGTGTGTATGTTTCCTTTCAAAACTGTTGCTATGTCTTGACTTTATAGGTTAAAACTCTCATGAAACCAATATGTATTGTTTTAATTATTTGTATGTAATTATTATAATGCTGACTTATATTCCAGTTCCTTGATCTGTCTACATGTTTAATTAGTTACTGTTTCATGGCCTTTTAGGAAACTAAATTTTTTTCAATTTATGTATGAAAAATTAGTTTCTTTAACGATGAGTTTCGCTACATGTTACTGACTAATAAACATTGTACAAATTTGTTCAGTAATATGCCATTCAAACTGTTTTAAAAACATTGTAAAGCCAGCAAACTCTTCTGAAATTTTTGGAAGATATTATTTTTATATCTAATCTAGTAGAAAAATTTCTGCTTTCATATTTGATGCAAATTTTACCATTATATTTAAATTTCCACCATATTTTACCATTATATTTCTACCATTATTCTACCACCATATTTTACCATTATATTTCTACCATTATATTTAAATAGCTTAAACATACTTATAGCAAGCCTGCTAGTTATCTTATTGTGTAGTAAGTGTCAACTAAATGTGAATTGGATGTCTGCTTATATAATGTCTCTTCAATTCAACAACCTTCTTTGAAATATGTAAATGCTGGCAGATATGTCATATTTATTCAAAGCATAAGTTTAATACTCCCAAATATTTAAAAAAAATTTAAATTTAAGAAGTTATAAAATTACAAAAAAATATTTACAATTTTCATTGTGAAGTTAAGAGAAGATTAACATCAATTTAAGTGTCGTAAAGTTAAGGTAAAAGTTAAATATATCAGTAAATTAATAAAATATTGGCACAAATTTGATGAAATTTTATAATAGTGTTCTAATATATTTTATTAATTTCAGTAACAAATCTGATGAAACTGTGATTCCAGAAAATCTTGTCTTATTAGAGGCACATTTAAGAAGACCTGTAAGAACACATAATATTTTGAAAAGAAAATTAGACATTGCTCGCGAAATTAAAAATGGCAAGACAAATCCAGTGACTTGTGATTCATCTGCATCCCCAAGCATAGTGAAAAACTTTACTTTGTGTGATAATAATGAGCATCCTGTTCAAAAGGAAGACTTGGTCGAAAATTTAAAAAACTTGGTTATTACAGAAAAAACTAAAGAGTTTTCCCTTAATCATTGCTATTTGGAGGGCATTGATCTTACACTGGCTGATATGATTGTCTTTCCTTGCGTTCATTATTTTATGGTAAGTATTTAGAATTGCATGATATTGATTTTAAATTTTCAGTAATAAAATTTATTATTCTATACGCTGTATAATTTGTTTTTTTCTGATAATGGAATAAAACTGAATTTCAAAATTTCATGTACTAAAATTTACTTGATTTTGTAAAGTTAGTCTTATTCATTGTGATGGATTTTATTTTTACTTGATTGATAATCTATTGACAACACTAGCACAGATATGTTCCACAATCTAGATTAAGGAAGCAGATAATGGTAATCATCACCAAAGTTGATTTTATTAATTTATCTTTAGCCTTTATAATTAAAATTTTTATTTACTAAAACTACTCTTCAATTGTGTAATTATTTCCTGGGTCGGCTCTAGAATTTCACAGACTTTTTTCCCTGTTCCCTGTTCTCGGCCAGATTTTAGTATTTTGGAGCAGAAAATTTAAATTTCCAGTTAGTGGCCAGTTGACTTTAATAACTTAGCAGCCACTTTTTTCTCAAACCTATTGAGTTAGTAACCAATGCCAATAGGTCATATTCATCTAATAGCCAATATTTCCATTTTTTTTTTGGATTAAATTATTTTCTTTAAAAAAAATTCATATTAGTAATAATCAGTTATAGTAATAATCAATCAGAAATAATCTAAGGCTATAAAAAATTAAAAATCAACAATTAAAATAATATAAGTATCTGACAAAATTTAGTTTAACTTGCTGAATTGACGTTACAGTCATAGAAAATTCAATGCACAGTAAGAAAATTTTTAAAAAAAAAATAAGATGGGAAAAGTGATTGGTTGTTTATTTAAGTCGTCACTCTCTTTTGTTGACTCGCCATGTGGCAAGTGATTATTTTCACGTATAGTTATAACTACTTCTTAATGAATGTAGTTGATACTGACTTTTCTGTACTAGCGCTTTAAAGTACTTTAACTCCTTTGACCTACTGCAACTACTATATTACTGTTTTATTGTATTACATAAAAGTGCTGAATTCGGTATCATTTTTATTTTGATCTTTAATCACTTAATATGATTGTCTTCTTTTGAATAACAATTATAGCAATATAAATCTTTTCTTTTTTAGTTTGAACTAACAACAGCAGTTTAAATAAATATCTGTATTATTTACCCATTATTTCCATTTTAGGAAAATTTGCCTTTTTCTCACTTAGAGAACTTTGAAAATGTATTAAATTGGTATCAAAGGATGACCAGCAATGAGCAAATAAAAGAAGCTGCCATAAAATGTGGAATGTTTCCGAAGACCATCCCTACTTTGCCATGTTTGAAACCTTCTATTACAATTCCTACAATTAACCAAGATAGTTTGTACAAAAGGTACGTTTTTCAGCTTTTTTTTTTCTAAAAGTTTTATATTAACTAAAGAATTTTTTTGTTTTCTTGTTGAAAATTATGTAATTATTAATTGAATTTTTTTGCTTAAATGACTTTTTCAAAGTACTTTTAATATTGTTTCATGTTAGTATGAATGAACTTCATTAAGGAATTATTTTTCAAAACCTAGCATTTTAACGTAAAAGGTGTTTTAATTTATTGTTTAATACTGATGTCTTACATTGAAAATTTTTTTGTCTCTTAAAACCCATTCTTAAATTAGGATTCTAAATTAATTCAAATGTATCTTTTGAATGAAGGTTATATAATTATTTAAAATTACTTAAGAACTACTTGCAATAAACAATAAATTTGAGAATAAAATATATGAATAAAATTATGATACTCATCAATAACATTTGAGTTTAATAAAAATGCAATTTACAATTTTTTTCAGAGATCCATCTCATTCTAAGATGAGGATAAAATATAAGAATCCAACTGAGACATTGCAGCTATTAGAGGTAAAAATTGGTATGATTTTGTTACAGATCCTTTTTATGATATCATTATGAATAATTCGAGCTTGAATTTTGTTAACCTTATCAAACGCAGAAAATTTCAATAAAAATTTAACTTTGAACTAAAATACTTCAAAATTAAACACAAGTTTTATAACTGAACAATTATTTCTTTTCTAACTATAAATATTGTTTTTTTTTAAACATATGCACATCACTTTGAAATCAAAATGATATTTTTTTTAAAAAATTTAATGTGAAAAATGCCTTACATATTTTTATAGTCTCTAAAATATTGCCCATATGCAACCAATATATATTTTTAGATAGATTACAAAAACAGTTATTACTTGATTAAAAACTTCATTCGCTTCAAATATATATAAGTAAGGAATAACAACAGTCAACGTGTTTCAAGCAATCAAAAACAAGTGCCCATTTTTAAGACTAGCCAGACTTGAATTAAAAAAAGTGATTTGAAATATAAAATGGAAAACCTTTTATATTTCAAATCACCTTTGTTTCTTATTGACATCCAGTAAGATTTGAAAATGGGAGCTTGTTTTTGAGCACTTGAAGCACTTCGATTGTTATTTTTTAAATACATATTTTTGAAACGAATGAAGTTTTTAATCAAGTCCTCACTGTTTAAGTTCTTGGGTTTATTTATATAAAAACATCAAATTCAATATTAAATTTTATTGAGGAATTTTCAAATTTTACCTTACTTTTATATGCCGTAAAATTTAATATTGTTAAAAATAAAACTGTGTTCTTTACTATTGACAATTATTGCATTCATTTAATGTTCTCTTTTCATTATAGAAGTTTGAAATTTATCCAGAGTACTCTGAAACTTGCTGTACTCAGTTAGACTGGAACAATTTGCCTAAGGAACTCCATCCAGCAACTGGTAATACATCTTTTAAGATTAGTATTGAAATAAATTAATAATAAGGATTAAATTAATTAATATTATTAATTAGTATTAAATTAATTAATATTATTAATTAGTATTAAATTAATTAATATTATATNATATTACTATGCAAAACTTATTCAACTGAAATTCTTATGAATGATATTCATATATTGAAACTCGAGCTCTGCAAATATATTAAATTAAAAGCTTTTTATTAATTCTGATCCGGTTCGAGTATTCTATTCATCTTCTACTGTTTATCGTCACTGTCTTAAATTTGTCAGTATTCTTCAACTTGGCCCACTATACCATACACCCTCCAACCTCACCTGCCTATCATCATCTCAACATAAATGACACCCTGAAATTCCTTCTTCATATTAAATATAGTTTTTTTTTTAAGTACATGCATATCACTTTGAAATCAAAATTATCTATTTTTTAAAAAGAATTTAATGTAGAAAATGCCTTACATATTTTTATAGTCTCTGAAATATTGCCCATATGCAACTGATATATATTTTTAGATAGATAACAATAACAGTTATTACTTAATTAAAATTCACAATTAATTAAAATTATTGATTCACTTCAAATACATATAATTAAGAATTGACAACAGTCAACATGTTTCAAGCGCTCAAAAACAAGTGCCCATTTTTAAGACTAGCCAGACGTGAATTAAAAATGTGATTTGAATTATAAAATGGAAAACCTTTTATATTTCAAATCACTTTTGTTTCTTCTCATTGACATTCGGCAAGATTTGAAAATAGGCGCTTGTTTTTGAGCACTCAAAGCACTTCGACTGTTATTTTTAATTACATATTTTTAACATGAATGAAGTTTTTAATCAAGCCTTCACTGCTTCAGTTTCTTGGGTTAATTTATTTAAAAACATCAAATTCAGTATTGAATTTTATTGAAGAATTTTGAAATTTTACTTTAGTTTTATATGCAGTACAAATTTAATATTGATAACAATGAAACTGTGTTCTTAACTATTGACAATTATTGCCTTCATTTAATGTTCTCTTTTCATTATAGAAGTTTGAAATTTATCCAAAGTACTCTGAAACTTGCTGTACTCAGTTAGACTGGAACAGTTTGCCTAAAGAACTCCATCCAGCTACTGGTAATACATCTGTTCAGATTAGTATTAAAATAAATTATTAATAAGTATTAAATTAATTATTATTAATTAGTATTAAATTAATTATTGTATATTGTTGTTTCTAAAAAAAACTTTATATGTAATGGAAATATAATAAAATAAAATGCAAAATTAGTTGAATATAACATATCAAAAATAATGTTTGAAAGGAGAGATATTTCACAATCAACGAATGTTCGTGTCATACAATTTTCGAGGTTGAAAAGTAAAATTTAATTATGAAAGTTTTCATTATTAACTGCATTTATTGGGATCAAAAGGGTAGGCAGGGTGGGCTGCAATTAAAAAAGACTCTTAGGGAGAACACTGGTTTTAATAATACTGATTTCTTTATTTTTCATTTATTTTTTATGTTAACATTTTATTTTCGTTACAAAATTTTCATAGTTAACAGTAGCATTTTACAGTTTAATAATATGTTATGTTTTACTGTAAGTAAATAAAGGATATTAATCTATTCTGTTAAATCTTTAAATAAGGTAATTTTTACAGAGGATAAAGGTATTTTGTGAGCAGGTTAATGTTGTTTCTATATATTCTAAAACTTTTTCTCAAATTCACTAATATGTAACAAACATGACATGTTGAGGATGTGTAAATTTTTTGTGACACTTTTGTAAATTTTTTATAATTTTTACTGTTAAAATAAATGCATGTAATAATCCACAGAAAAAATACTCCTAATTGTAAATCAATGAATACAAGAAAGCACATTACTATTATGAATTACGTCAAATAGTTACTGTTTTATGTAATTACTTCTTTAGTCTAACACAGATATGATGTACTGTTCAACATTAACTTTGAAAATAAAAACAAAATCACCACAAGCAAAAATAATAATTAAAAAAAAATAGACTTGCAAGTTATTTTTAATTCGATGTCAAATGCTTAGAAATTGACAATATTTATATTTTTGAAATTGGAAATTGCAACATTTGTTAATTTTTAGTGTAAAATTTTCATTAATTCATTTTTTTAACCTTTTGCAAAAACTCATTTTATAAAACAAATGTCAAAAAATTAAGGACTTTAAACTTTTATTCTATAATTCATGCAATTTTGATTTACAAAGCGGGTTTTTTTTTCAGTAGTTACTCAGAAACATACTATAGTAACAGTATCTGACTTAAAAATAGAATTATGTCAAAGTTAGAGTTTTAAATTATTTATGATATCATTATATTTTAAAAATGTAAATTGATTTTACCTTTTTATTAAAATCCAGGTGTTGTGTTGTACTTTCTTGGAAAACATGGTTATAAATATAATTTTTGTCTTGTATTTTACCAGTTACAATCAATGGTTCTGCATTTGAATAATAAATTTCAGGAGATCTGCCAGCAAAACGTGTTGAAAGAAAATGTCAACAAATTGAGAGCATAGTTACTGCTGCACTAAAAATTGCTGTTGAAGGACAAACTATTGTTGAATTTTGTGCTGGTGGAGTAAGTTCACTTCCATATTTTACTTACAGAAAAAGAAAACTTGAAACAATGAACTTTTTATTCTTTCTTTAATTGTTTATTCTATTTTGTTTAGAATGAATATATTATTAAGTTGAGTAACTTTTGCTCACTATCAAGTTTATTGATAATTTATTAAATATGCACACCTAAATGGCTATTAAAATACTGTAAATAAACCATAAAAAGTGATGATAGTTTATTTTGTTGCTTTACTTAAAGGCATTAGACAGGTGGGGAAAATGTGCATTAAAAGAATTTCCTATAAATACTGACAAATACAAAAAAATAGTTATTTTCCTAGGAACCTTTTTTGGAAAGAAACATGGGATGTGAAATTTAGAGAAAGCTTTATTCCTTTATTATGATCTTGCCTTAAATCTTGCCTCACATTTCATTCGTATCTTGTCTGATGTTGCAACAAGAAAAACACAAACTTAAGAATAAAATAATAAGAACAAAAATTTATAACTATTTCATTATTTAATAATATATTGTTATTTAAATGCTATATATGTTATGTAAAATTATGTAAACGTGTTTTAAATGCTATATATGTTGTGTAAAATTATGTAAACGTGTTTTAATTTTATTTAACAGTTATAGCATACTGAATCATTATTAAACGGTTTAAAATGTTTCTAATAAATTGTATTTGCATATTCTCAGGGTCACGTGGGACTATTGCTTGCTTACTTTCTGCCTAAATGTAAAGTAAGTAATTATTGTTTTATGATGTATGTTTATTTTAGGCTACTGAGTTTATGAAGATTCATTGTAGCTTCTCTAACTGTCGTCTTATATCTTTCAAAATTCTTTCTTTTGGGTGATATTGTACATCCCTGTGTATTAGTCGATCTGTAGTATAAGTAGACTCCCTATCTTTGTTTACGAGTTGGCAAATTTCTAGTATGTTAGGGATATAAATCGACTGTTGAGGAAACCAAATATTTCTAAAATTAAAAAGCATAAAAAGTTTATTAAGTCTTCGAAATTTTACTCTCAAATAACGATGTGGCATTCACAAATCCTGTAAGGTGTATAATGACACTGCTAACGTTTTTGAATCAGACACAGATGATGTAGAATTTTTAAACTTGTAGCTTTATTATACGTTTCAGAACTTTTCAATGTGTTATATTTTTTGAATTATTCTTGAATAAATTATATTCACTTTTCTTATTTTTATTTTTTATTCTGAACGTATTGTGTTGTTTCTAATAAAAAAACTTTATATGCAATGGAAATATAATAAAATGCAAAATTAGTTGAATATAACATATCAAAAATAGTGTTTGAAAGGGGAGATCTTTCACAATCAACCAATGTTCGTGTCATACAATTTTCGAAGTTTGAAAAGTCAACTTGTATGCCAGGATAAATGGTAGTCTACATGTTTTGGAAGCTGTAAAATTGTTTGAATAGTTTTTTTTTTCTTATCTTGCTTTGGTTTAATGACCAGATTTTAAAATCTGCAAGTAAAGTATTTAGTTGGCGTTTAATAGCATTTTTATTACATGAGAAAAATTTCGAAATGAAACAATTTTTAGTATTTTTCAAGCTTTATTTTATTATTATAACTCTGTAGCTGGTAAAACCCTTTTTTCTGGAAATCTATAGAAGTTTTTTAAACCGCAGCGCAAAATTATATTTGTCTAAAAAATTGGTAGTAAGTAAAGTTCATGCAGAGAAAAGCTAAGTAAGATCTTTTATTTAAAAGTACTGATTATTAGATCTTAAGGTTTAACATTTGGTAATTTTTTATGCTTAATATTTTTGGCCATTATTTTTATACTTAATAATGAAATCAAAAGGTTTTTTGTATACTTCTTTAGTTCGAAAGTAGATATAAAGTATTTGAAAATTTTTATATCTGCCTAAAAATATCCTTCAGCTAAAAAGTCTGGTTTGAGTTCTCTGGTTGATTTGGCCTCATCTCTATTGTGTTTACAGTCAAAATCTTTAGTTTGACTAATTTGTATACTATAACAAAATATACTTTGTAGTTATAAAGTTTTCTTTTTATTGTTTTATAGATAATCCTTATTGAGAACAAAGAATCATCTATGCAACGAGCTTTTCTTCGAGCAAAAGTTTTGAATTTGAAGAATATTGTTTACTATCAAGTAATTCTTTTTTTATGTATTTTAAAAATGTTTAAGTAACAAAGCCAGTGCTAACTCTTCCTTTTTTTAGGAAGTTTTCCTTTTATTTGTGTTCCTGTTCCTTATATATTGTGTAACATGTTCCTTATGTTTGTGTAACGTTTGAAAAATTAGTACATTGCTCCCATTTTTTCCAAATATTTTATAATTTCTTGAAAAAATGGAAATTTTTCTTGGGAAATATATTATACAGTATTATAAATGTATATATTTTATAATATATTATAAATGTATTGCATGCAATATTAACAGCTTACTATTTTTGTACCCATCAAATTTAACTTAGAATCATTGTTTTTAGTTTTTCAACCGAAATATGATTACATATGATTGCCTATTTTATTTATGATTTAAAAAAGCACTCAATTTTAACACTGAAAAAAGGAATGCATTATAAACAGAGGGAATGGAGAATTCTGACAGTGGGAAGGAGATGATAAGAAGTTTGAGAGATTAAACCTTTTTATATTTTATTCATCTTTTTTATCAAGTATATTTATCTGATCATGTTATGCTTACAAATGTTATTAAAAATGTATCAAAGTTGTTGAAAGATAATGTTTGAAATAGTGTGTTTTGTTTCTAAACTTCAAGAATATTATTAATTTTTTATAAGTGCAGTAAAAATTAATTTGTTTTTTTTTAATGCAATTTGACAGAAAAATATATTCCTCAATTTAATAATTTAGTTTTATTTAAATTGTTTTAATTTTTTGAGCTTTTCCTCAAACTTTTGGAACTAACCGTACATATTAAAAGTTTTTTTATCTCGCATTTTAACATTTAATTAATTCATTTTAATAGTTTTTTGTTTTTCATTCTTTCATTTAAACATGACAAGGAAAATATAAATATTATTTTTTGAATTTTTTACATAAACTTCCTTTTTCTGATTTTTAATTAACAAAGTCTAAAATTTAAACAGAATTATCTAATTAGAAATTTTTTTTCATCTTTTTTGACAGCTTTATTGACAATCAAACTATAGTTTTTGCTTTAAAAATTTTTCATTATGACTTCATAACATCATAATAAACGATTTATGACTTTATAAATTGTTTTTTATGATATTTAAATATTTTTAAATTATATATTAATCCAAAATATTTTTTATTAATAGTAAGTTAAGCACTAAACTGGATTCTTGAACCTCCAAATATGAGGCAATATGACAAAGATCACCTTCACAGTTTAGTGCATTTACCTTCTGTAATATAATATGAAATATTTTTTAGATTATCTATTAATCTGTATCATATGTCCATAAATCTGTATCAAATGTCCATAAATCTATATCAGATGTTCATATGATATCTTTTATTTCAGTGTGTGAAATAACATTTACCCTTTTTCTATTATTTAATGTATAGTGCAATTTGGATTACTTCAAGAGATCCTTTGATATGGGCATTTCATTACATGCTTGTGGTGTGGCTACTGATCTTGTGATTCAGCAATGTTTACAGCAACAAGCTTCATTTGTGTGTTGCCCATGTTGTTATGGTGGTATTCAAGACACACATTTGCTGCAGTATCCTCTGAGCAACACATTTCGCACAACTGGATTATCTTATAAAGTATGTTTATACAAAAAAATAATAGTTATTCATTATACAAAAATGTATTTTTCAGTAGATTACTAAGTTTTTACACATATATGTAGCAAAGCAATCCCATTATTACAAAAGCAACATTTGTAGACTTTAAATGCACATAACTCATTAAACTCACGCTACTGTAGATTTTAATTTTCACAACGTACTTAACGATTTTGGTGATTGGACTATTGGCAAACATACCTGAGAACAATTGGAAAACATGCCACCACATTTTTGATTCCCTGCAAAGGGATTGGTTTCCCAGCTTTGTAACACCGATGGCCTGCAAGTGAAGTCAAGCTTTTTACAGTAGAAGAGCTTAACGAAAACCGCTACCACCCACCCTCTGTCCCGTCAAACTGTGAAGGGACCGCAGACTTCAAAGTGGTTTTCTACTCTCTCCCTAACTGTTGCCAACGATGCTAGACTCCATTGATCTACTGGGATCTGTGTTTTATGATCAGTGCACTGCAGGAAATTTTTTATTCTAACAACTTTTGGTGATAATTATATTCATTGCAATTTTCATTACTTTTAGAAATTTTTAAAAAAATTAAAAGCTGTCTATTACACATTAAATTACATCTCTAAGAACCAGTTTTTAATTTTTAAAAATTCTTTATGTATATGAAAGTTAATAAAAACTTTTTTATTCAAAATTAAGTGCATTTGAAGTCTGTAAATGTTACATCATTTATACAGCATTTTAAATTAGACTTGATGTTTGAATAAATGCATGGAAAAAAAACATATTTAAATGCTATACATTTTCTCCTCTATAGAATTATACTCTTCTTGCCCATTGTGCTGATAGAAATGAAGTAAACACACCTACTGCCAAACAAGGTAATATGCCATTTAATACTTTCTGCAGAAATCTCATGATATATACAGGGTGTTCTGTAATGATTGCTCTTAATCAATATTTTTTAGAATTTTTATCAAAAATGGAATTTAATGAAACTGTGCTATATGACTTGTACAGAAATATTTAACAAATACAACGTTTTTATCGGACTAGTTCTGGTCACATAAAGCAGTTAAAAAGATATTTGTCTGGAAATGCTATTTCCATATCCTTAAATTAAATCAAAACCATTCTAAAGTGATGTGGTCCAGTCATACTTTGTATGGAAGAATAAGCAATGCCTTGTAGCCAGATTCTACCTCTTTGAATTCCTATGCTGACCTATGCAAATATATATTAATACCAATACCCTATACGTTAAATCTCTGAATAATAGTTTTCAGCAGTTATTATTTGGTTTTATTCTCTGAAATGATTTTCAGAAACTTCAAAATTACTGCAGTAGCATTGGAAAAGTTTAAAAAATAGCTAAAACTGAGAAATTAAAATTTTCTAATTAGTTCCATAATATATATTCCGAAAATTAAAACGAAAAAAATATACCCAAACATTAGTTATTGACCTAAAGAAGTTTTCCTAGTCACTATCAATAAAATTTATTCTGATCGCCTTCTTGGGGTGAACTAATTTCCTTTGCACATTTAAAAATGCGAAAACATTCTTTTCAAAAACATTTGAAAATAGATTAAAAAATTATGTACTGCAGTTTTAAAATATGAAATGTCCTTCTGAAGAAATGGGGAAAACTTTTTCAGCAACATAGCATTAAATGTTGTAAAACATTTTGGATCTTTTTTTTTAAAAATTCTAGAGCTTTGACTGTGGAAGAAGTTTTTAAATGACATTTTTAAAAAATGGTATTTCTCCAGGACTTACCTTATTTTAGGATTTTTAATTTTATCAAGACTTTGGGAAAAATTAAGTTTATTTTTCCAAATCTTGCAGACCTAATTGAATGGAATTGAGTGTTTTTGGAGTGAAAAACGATCCTAAGTGCATTTTGGCAACAAAAAAATCAACGAGTAACTTTAAAAAGCTTATCTTTTGTCAGCAAATTAAAATGTTAAAAAAAAAATTAACGCTGACATGAACAATTTAAATTATTTAAGAATTTATAGTTTTTTTAGTTTTTATCAATTTGAAGCTTATACGCAAGAAATAAAGTCACTGCAAAGTCTTCATTTTCTATTGAAGTTTTTAAAAGGTTTAATCTAGTTTATTTCGTATTTTTAAAACTTATGTCACAACTTTCATCCTTAAGTTATGAGTTATTTTTAATTTTTTTCAGGAGAGCTATGTATGGGATTGATTGATACTGACAGAGTTCATCTTGCTCAAGAATATGAATATGAAGTTAGACTTACCACACTTCATCCTAAATCTTGTTCACCAAAACATAATTTAATTATTGGTGTATCTCCTAAATGGAAGAATGCTCAATAAATTATTTTTGTATTTTAAACTTGTATCTTTTGTCTCAATAATCTAAACTTTTTTTTTTAAATATTATACCATAAATGCTTTTCATTTTCAAAATTCTATGGCTTTTCTGAATATTGTAATTTTTTTTACCATTTATCATAATTAAAATAGAAGGCGCCTTCCAAAGATTGACAACCTACCAGGCAGGAATAACTATTACAAACTCTCAATAGTTATAAAAAACGTCAAATTATTCACTGAAAAGTGATATTTCATTTGGCAATAGAGCCCAGGTTACATGCTTCTTAAAATATATAGATTTCTAAATTTTATATTACAAAACTTTGCTTTCTTATGTCCCAAAAATTTTTGTTTATGCAACATAATCAAGACATTGTGAAACTAGGCGGGACCGGGATAGCTTGACTGGTAGGGCGCTAGGCCAATGTCCGAGGGGGTCGTGAGTGCCATGTTTACAAATTGGAGACTGGTGCACGCTTAATCTGTCGGGGTCACAAAGTCCTCCAAGTTCCTATAACAACTCAATACCTCTGGAGGTACTGGATCGAAGGTTGATCGCGCTCTGGTTCCAGTCAAAATTACAATATGCAGTCAAGTAAATGGCGTGTGAGTGTTTTTTCCCGGTAAAACAGAATGAGACGCAAGTTGTGTTTGGTGTCTTGTATATTGTAAACCTCTGGGGAAACTGAATCGAAGATTGATCGTGCTCTTCCGGTCAAAATTACGATCTGCGAACGGATGGATGGTGTGTAAATGTGTCTTCTCTGTAAAACGGGATGTGACGTATGTTAACTTCGGATCATCCTCAGGGATCTATCTCCGACCGTCGTCGATATCCCTTTGTGCAGCTCTAGAGCGACGTTAATAAAAGTATAACAGAGTTTCCACGACCATGAAAAATAAATTAATGGTAGCTAAGATTTTTCAGAACTACTGAAAAATTCTTAAATTAATCATTCATTTGAGAATTATGAAATTATTCCCAAGGTATTTTTTGCGTCCATATATAGCTTCTTTAAATAAAAAAGTACATTGGTAGCTTAAAATATCTAGATTTATCTCACGTTTGCTACCACTTAAAAAAATTTCAGGATCGTGGGAACCCTGTATAACTACTAGCACTAGACGCAAAACAATTCTAACGACAAAAGAAAAAAAAAAAACAGCACACATCATTTAACAGTTCGCTCCTTAGCATTCAAGCGACAACTGTCAAAAATCAATTCTGCAACCTTTGAATCTGAGCTAAACAATAGGAAACCTGTTGAGCATTAGAGCAAACAACAAACTCGCCTAATCATAGATTTTTGAATGAAACGTGTCAAAATTTTACATTATAGAGAAGAGGAGAACCTCACGTGAGGCCAATTTTAATCTGATTTACGATCCATCTACTATTAGTGATATTTCTCGTTGACTAATATTAAACTAGCCGAACAAACTGTGTAGGGATCAGATTACTGGCCATGCATCGGAACTGGGTTCCAATCCCGGACAAGGCATGGATGTTCTTTCGTTCTTTGTATTATCTGTCTTTGCAACGTTGACCCACCTAATATGGTGCCCCTGAAAGAGTGGGCAACAAATCTGCCCTGTAAATGCCTGAATTGACTAAATGTTCACAGGTTGTCATTGGATATAAAGTAAGTATGAAACTTTTTGTTGGGGAAGGGGGAACTAGAGTAGACATTTTTAATAACTGTTTTGGTTATTAGTCATATTTCCTATGTGAGATATCGTTGATTGGTAACGTCTGTAGTTGCATAATCCGACTGTGAGCACTTTAGCAGAAAATTGCAAAATAATGTTTTTTTAGGGGCAAAAGTAACTTCTCAAAAAAAGAATTTTTCAGTAACACTTTTTTTTGAACAAAAGGGGACAATTTGTTATAAATTATACTGTTTTCTAACCTGTTTTGATACTAACTTTTGTTCCGTATACTATCAATTAACCAGTATTAAGCATAGATTATCACATCTCTTCTTGGAGCTAGTGTAGATGGAGGGACTAGTGTGGACGCGTCCAGACTAATCCCATTCAACTTCCAATGGAAGAAATATGAATTGCTTACAAATATAACACTTTTTAGGTTTATTTCCTAAAACAGAATGAATTTTTAGAATGATATACCCTTACAATTAGTGTTTTCAATAATGAGTCAAAAATTTAAAATGAAATCTTTATATTAATTATCTCATTAATTTTATATATAGGGGAGAGTCGGGTATCCCCGCTCACTTAAGGAGTATTGCTTATATTCCTGTATAATACTTAGTAATAATCAACATTTTTGTATGTTTCTATTCTTTTATCATCTAATTCAATAATGCAAAACGAATAAACCAAAAAAGAATAGTTAAACTTACGAAAATAGAAATTTAAAAAAACATGTTT
>NC_092207.1:70815681-70863611 GCF_043381705.1 Parasteatoda tepidariorum
ATATATATATATATATATATATATATATAAATAGTTGTTGAACAGTCGACCCAATTTTTTTTGATTTACGGCTGCTGATGTTCAACTCCGTAGCCTTGTAATTTTGAACCTAATCCAGAAGACAAGGGAGAACTCCTGGATCAAGCATTGGGTAAATATTGTCTCCGTGGAGGACTTTTTAATGGAACTTACCCGCATTTGCGTTACATGGAGAGGAAAACCACGATAACCTCCCACGGTTAGCCTGATGGCAAGAGAATTCTAACCCTTGGTCCGTCTACCATTGAGGATATTTTACGTCAGCACTGTGGTCGGTGCAAGCCATATGCGGATTTCGTATCGACCAATCATAGCTGGGATTCGAACCCGGTTCACCTTTTGGAAGGCGAACGCTCTATCCCCTGAGGCATCACAGCTGAATTAAAGGTTTTTAGAAAATTTAAAGGGAATATTTTATCAAGTATTTGTTAAAAGAATATAATTCAATGTAGATGAATTCGAAAATAATTTCTGCCAGGCATTAAGCTAAAACAATATCTTCGAACTGCAACGTCTTCTCTTTTACGAGTTGTTTTCGTTGTACCAGTGAAAAAATTATCGTTTATCCATTCACTCCGTGAGTGTTGTTCGTTAACACTATTTTATCAAGTAAACTCAACAAAACTATTTTATCAACTAACTTTAACTAAAGCTATGGTTATTAAAATCGATTTAAAGTAAATTGTTTCTGTATTTTCAAATAAATCAAATTGAATAATGATTTTCAAATGTGTTGATTTGCGTTCAAAATTTCTTTCTTCGTACCGTAAAATGTTTTATTACCAATTAGCATTTTAATTAAAATTTGTCAATATATATTCATCAACAAGGTTTAGATTGAAATTGATTTCAATTTGGTTTTAGATATACCTTTCTGAGTTGTAAAAAATGATTATTTATGCTATCAAAATTGTCTGCACTGCAATAATAGCACTATAGGAATCAAACTTTTTATCATTAAATATAAATAATACGCATATTTATAAAAAATTATTAAAAATAATATTTTACGTAGACTTATAATGAATGGAAGAATTTACCCCGACCCGCCCTTATTTAGGGCATACTGGTAAATGTTTATTAAAATCAAAAAAATCCAGAAAACAGTACAAGCATAAAATACACATCAGACATGGCAACAGCCCATGAACATGGCGGGCGTAGAGCAGCTGAAATCATGTAAGATGATAAACATTAAAACAGCAATATATTAAAAGTGTCAATTAAAAAATTAATTTTAAAGAACAATTTAAAAGATAAACGTGCAAAAATTACAAAAGAACAATATTGTAAAACATTTAAAAACAGTACTTTTAAAACCAATTAAATAGTACAAAAGTAAATAACAATAAAATTGGAGCAAGTAAAAGAAGAAGAGATAATAAAAGACATAGTAAAAAAAAAAAAAGAATGAGACACCCAAGCTGGAAGGAACAAGTTCCGAGACATTAAAGACCGTGCCCCAATACATCCTCTAAGGTTTGTTTAATAATCTTTTTTATGATATTTCTACAAGTCAGGTTAGCATAGCATTGATGTTGACCAATATTATTAAAGTTATTGCCCCGAATTGTCTGAAATTGAAAACAATTCATTAACAAGTGATCAATAGATTGATATTCACCACAGTAATTGCATTCTGGAGTTTTGTGGAATAATTTATTATGGTGTTCTCCAAACACTCCGTGGCCTGTTAAAAATTGATTGAGATAGAAGTTTGCTTGTAGTCTATTTAATTTCGGGACTTTAAAAAATTTGAATGTCTGTCTCCCTTTCTCGGAACTCCGCCATTCCAGCCCCCAGCGCTTCATGCTATATAATTTAACCTGAGTTTTAATTTGTGCGATGGAGCTTGGAACCTCAAGGGTAATTTGGCAGAAATCGGTGGCTTTCTTAGCTGCTCGATCCGCCTCCTCGTTGCCTTGAGTACCTATATGAGCTTTAACCCAATTACAGAGTGTATTAGATCGCCATAATTGTTTAGTATTTTCAAAAATGTTTGAGTTTGATACTGGGTTTTGTAAGGCTTGCAACGAGGAAAGCGAATCAGTATAGATAGTGGCGTCTGGATATTCTTTTTTAGAGAGCCAGAAAAAAGCATTATTAATTGCCACCAATTCTGCCATGTAAACACTACTATTGTTTGAGATCCTGGTGGAGGTTGCCTCGATTAAAGTACCGTACATTTTAGTAACAATGCTGAAGCCTGTTCTATATTCTGTGGTATCAGTAGCGGAGTCGGCAACCTCCATCCTTGATCCATCAGTAAAAATTTCAAGGCCGCTGTTTGTTGGGAGTGATCTACCGTAGGGAACGGAAATAAGTTTTGATAGGTGAATCCTAGTTGGTGTATCATCCATATGTGTTGTGAGGAGAATCTGCTGCATCTCTGAGTTAAAGTCGTTAAGTCTCCAATTCCACTTAAGTCTTTTAATGCAAGTGTCCTCCAAAATCTTAAGATGGATAGGTTTCACCCCCGCCAGTATCTGGAGGGCCTCCGTGCTGGTTGTAGAGAAAGCCTTAGTGATGTTAATGAGTGAGATTCTCTGTATGGATTTAAGTTTTTCGTAGACTTATAATGAATAAGTTAACTTTATGATTGTGCAGAAAAAGCCTCAATTTTCTGAGAATATTCTCTAGATAAGACGAAGCACGCAAAATGTAGTCCCGAAATGTAGTGTAGTGGACTGATCATTAAGACACGGTTCCCAGCAGATCACCGAAGTCAAGCATCACTGGCTGAGGTCAGTGTGCGGGTGGGTGACCACTTGGATCAGTCTGCGTAGGAACCGAAGGTGTGCGGTATGGGTCCTCGTTAAACTGTGCAACCGTAAAGTGCTCGACTTCGCGTGCAGGTCGCCGGGCTACCGAAGCGGGGGTGCCATCCCCTCTGCAGAGGATCAAAATTGTGATGGCATGTCTTCGTATCATCCCCAGGGGATGTTTCCCAGACCGTCGCCAATAGCACATTGTGCAGCTCTAGTGTGACGCAAATGAACTACTACAACAACGCAAAATGTAAAATTAACGTCATGGGGTTCAAACTTTTGACCTCACTCCTGCCTTAACTATTGTGACCATATTTTCCCGATAACCGCTACCCAGCATATTTTGAAAATTAAAAATTCAAATCCGTCGATAAAAAAGTACTTTTATTCAGAGGAAGTACATTTTTGTGTCTGATTTGTTAACTTAAAATATCATCTGCACTGATTAAGTATCATGTTTGAGGTTATGCCATCGAATCAATAAGATTGAATCTAGTACGGGAAAGTCTTATCATTAGGTTAAAAGTTATTCAGGATATTAACTTTTTTTTATTCTACGTACTTTTTAATAGAAAATAATAAAGCGCATTATTATCGCATAATTATAATTAATTCTTAACAGTTTCAAGCTTATTTAAAGCATAATCTTAAAGGTCAAAGAAATATTTATTCAGCAAAGTTTTTTTCATGATAAAACTTTAATTTTTTACCTTCAAAATATGGAATCAAGCATCTGTCTTTAAAAAATGGCAGAAAAGATTAAATAAAATATAAGAAAAATAAAGCACATTATGATGGAGAATATTAATGTATATAATCGTGAATAATAATGATCGTAAATACAGATATTAATTCTTAAATTTTCAATGTTTATTTACAGAACTTCACAATTGTAAAGTGCAAAGGAATATTTATTCAAAAAAGTTTTTTTCCCCTCTATTTTCTGATAAAACTTTATTTTTTTATCCCCTAAACAGGGAATAGAACACTTCTATCTAAAATGAAATGGGAAGGAAACAACATTTCGTTAAAATGAACAAATAAGAAATTGTATTTTCGGTTTGACCCAGCTTCTGTAATATTAAATTACTTTTGCAACATTCACTTTTCAATTTATATTTCAGTAGGAGAAAAAATAGATAAAAAATTTAAAGCCCGTGAAAACAGACATTTTTTTCAGGAAGTTGAATCCTTGTATAAAAAGATAACTATTCAAAGAAAATAGTAGCGTCTTTGTACTATCGAAAAGTCAGAGGACTTAAAATATTTTTGTGCTCTAAAAGCAAGAAAAGTCAACCTTTTGTTTCACTAAATTTTAGTATTTAGAATTTCGTAAAGCATGTTTAAAAAAGTAATATGAGTAATTTATTAAATTTTTGCGATAATTGTTTTACATTTGAGTTAGAATTAATATAAAAAAAGCATGCGGTTTCGAAGCATGCATCAAAAAGTAGTTATTAAAGGGGTTTTAAGACTTAAACAATAGTATTAATTTCAACTGGATTCTTCTAATTTATTTTAAGGATAATCACAATCTATATAACCAAAAAATTACCATTCTATATCTTTTTTTATATCTTATCTCATCGGTAATTTCTTTCCTTTCTTTAAGCATTTCGCGTGTTATTTAATGTTCTTTTTAGAGTGTTTTAGATTATTCGAAAAAAAAGACGCTTTTTGTTAGAATTAATTTATATTAATTTTTAGGAATATAAAATGTATGAACAAGTTGAAAAAAATTAGCATTTTGGACGTCTTCTACTTTTTTCATTTAATTAAGGTTCAAAGGTGGCAAAAGCTGCTCATGACTTTGGAGCTGTGTATAGAGAGGGGGCCATAACTGAACGCACCGGCCGTGATTGGTATGACAAGTGAAAATTGAAAAACAACGGTGAAAATTGTAAACTCAAATACGGGTCTCGTTTTGACCATCTAGTCGAGTTCCGTTAAGTTTGACTCAGCCAAAGTTCGATTCAATTCAAAATTAAATTCAACTTTTGCACAAAAATTGGCTCCGAAGAATATGTATAGAAAGAGGAAGACTGCAACTCTTTAAACTTAACATTTTAAATAAAAAAACGGTGAGAACCTAATTGCCAACTTAATATAATTTTAGAAATAAAGTTATTGTTTATACATTTTTGGAATTTTGGAAAGCATTCAACTATAATGTCACTCAGTTTTTTTTTATTAAACATTAATTCAATGCAAAGTTGAACCTTATAATAAGCACTGAAACTTTTTGAATCTGATTGCACTGAACTGCAGTTCAACTTGAATGACAACATGGCTTAATGTATAAGTTTGTAGAAAATATTAAAGATATATGACTTGATAAAAAATCTCATTCGTTTTGGAAATATACAGATTGGAAATGATAGTCGACCATGTTTCCAGCGCTCAAAAATAGGGGCACTATTTCAAAACTTTCCAGACGTAAATGAGAAGAAACAGAAGGGATTTGAAATATAAAACGTATAGTTGCCAACAAAAAATGGATGAAGCTCTCGGCTACTGAGGGTTTTCTAATTTTATTTCTCACCTTTATTTTCAAATTTCGCCGGCAACTTTACGTTTTATATTTCAAATCACTTTTGTTTCTTCTCATTCACATCTGGCAAGTTTTTAAAATGGACTCTTACTTTCGAGCTCTTGAAACACGCTGATTTTCATTTCCAATCGATGAAGCAAATGAATTTCTTCTAATTTAGAGATCATTTATTTAGTTTGAAAAATATGGTTTTAGGAAGCAAAAATATGGTTCATCGTAAGTGAAAGAAAAGAAAACATTTAACATTTTTTATAACTATGTTTAAAAAAAAGTCATCCGCATTATAAAATAACAACCTCAGTAGATTGAAAGGTACCTTTATTTTAAAATATATAAATATATTTTGAAAATATTTTTCAAAAGTATATTTACCTGCGTATGCTATTTATTATTATTCGATATAAAACATATACGAGCGAATTTTATCCCTTTTGTGTATCTGCCAAAGCGAAAACTAAAAATATAACCCCCAGACAGAAAAAATCCTAAAAGAACACAAAAGATACCTTAGTAATCCAAAGAAATACCGTTGAAAAAAGAAAAGGGAAATATAAACAGAGAGCAGCTATCCAGCTTCGAGAGTTCTAAAGAAAAGAAAACACACTAAATATTGCGATCAAATGGTCATAATAGAAGAAAATCACACATAAAACGCCATTTTTGGTTGTATTTATAGTTTTCTTACATTCTTACGAAGCTGAGTTTACGGCAAAGAGTTTTATCCCTACCATAACGCAATGATTTGCAGTACTGGTGTTGAGCATTTTTATATTCTTCAGCATTTATTGCTAAAGATCTTATAAAAATGCCACAGAACTAATCCAGCAACAATAAAAGATCGTTGGAATGAAAAAGATTTAGTTGGCAAGATTTATTTAAGACTTTGTATGATATTAGATGATTTCTTTATTATGTACGGATGAAATATTATCCTGCAATTTCTACAGGCATACGAACTAAAATGATTCCTAACATGTTTAACGTGAGAGAAACTCGAGGGGAAAAAATAAATAACAGCGTTGAAAATCTCCGATTTCACGAATTATAAAAGGTTAAAATATATATTAATGACAACAATAAAAGTTTAGAGAGGATGTTTATCTCAAATATCTAGCAAGGGTTTCGAAATTCACGCAAAATTTCCCCTAATTGGACTATTAAATATTGCGCTATATTTTGTGCATTTGTGTTTCTTCTTTTTTTCTTTCATTCTACTTATTCTAATTAAATGACTTCCTAGCTCACGTGATTAAACACATTTTAAATTTTGTCATGTTATTTTATATTATAACCGGCGTTGAACAGTCGATCCTATTCTGGGTTTATGACTATCAATGCTCAACTCCGTGGCTTTTAATTTTGAACCCATCCCAAAAGACAAAGGAACTCCTGAATCAAGGATTTAGACAAACTTGCTTTCATGGAGGATTTTTTTATGGAACTGACTTTCATTTGCGTTACATGGAGAAGAGAATCATGAAAACCTCCAGTGGATGACCAGGGGATTCTAACCCACAATCCGTTCATCACTACGGATATTGTAATTCAGCACTGTGTGAGCCGTGTGAAGAATTCGTATCAACCAGCCATCCCTGGAATTTGAACCTGGGGCACCTTATTAGCATGTGATTGCTCTATCCACTCAGCCACCGCGACTCAACATTTACTTTCTTCATTTGGTGCTTTTGAAGTTTCAGGCTTATTCTCATATGCCAACGATTGTGACATACTTTGAAGGAGGAAATTGTGCCATACCAATTCAGCCCTATTGCCGGCCAGGTGGCCGAGTGGTTAGCGCGTCTGACTGCGGAGCCAACGGCCGCGGGTTTGAATCCCGCTCTGGGCATGGATGTTTCTCTCTCTGTGTTGTCTTCAGTTGTGTGAATTAGTGAATGTGGCCCACCCTATGAACGGGTTTGTGGCAGTATGGCGTGGGTAACGTTGCTCGCCTCCGTGACTTTGGTTCACAGGTGCCCACTGGGTAACGCTAAATGAGTAACAATTCCGGCATCTTCTATGGCGAAGAACGAAAAGTTCAGTGCATGCCGTTATTAAAAAAAAAAAAAAAATTCAGCCCTATCAGTTCAGCCTTATCGAAATTCAGCCCCGATTATGCGCAACGTTCACTAAAATATGTACAAAAGAGAACTTAAATGACAGCAAACCCCCTATAATATCCAATATGCTGTTTTAAACCTAATCCTGTACTGTATACGTTATAAATAAGTAAGCACTGAGAAAAAAGTAGGGTCAGAACTACGAAAATATGATATAATTTACCGTGTTTTTTGCTCTATGGGAACACCAAAAAATTCGGTGAGTTTTATCGAAGCGTTTTGGTAGTTGTGATTTTGGTGAAATTTACGAAAATAAATAAACTTTTAATTTGTGTGCAAAATTTGTTAACTGTAGTAAAATTTGGTTATTTTATGATGATACTTTAAAGCATTTCATAAACACCATTTATTCAGTTAAATTTATTTTTTAGGACGGAGTTGAACATTGGTAGTCGTAAACCCAAAATTGGGTCAGCTGTTCAACCACAGTTATAAAATAAAGCAAAATGTGGACTCTCTAGTTCGTCAAAAAGTGGAATTAATTTCTATTTACGATTTTAAGAAAATCAAATTTATAAAATTCAATGTAAAAATAAACTTGCAAAAATATCTTGCCTTAAGATATATTCTGCTAATTTTCGTTTTTTTTTTAATCCATCATGCAGCATAGGCCTAAATTATATGAATTTTCATGCCGTATGATTTCCATTTTTTTAATATTATTTTTGAGTCAAAATGTCGAAAATTTTATTCAAATTAGAATTACGCATTTTAAAAGGTCCAGATCGGTAATCTTAGATTTTCTTTTTTATCTTCTAAATCTAATATTTATTTTGTATTATGTCGTTGATTTAATCTCCAAAAGTATTTTCTTATACTTCTATACTTATTTCCAAAGAAACTAAAGCTTGTATAAAGAAAATAGGCTCAGCATCGACGAAATTGGAAAACAGTTCCATCCTGTTTATTTTACAGACATAAAGTAGACATTTAAGGTAATAATTCCAAAAGAATGTATCGTCTAAGATCATTCTTTAGATCTTATCTGAAAACTAGGATAACAATGGATAGACTGAAGCCTAAACAAAAGCCCTCCATACGCGAAGTATATTTTTATACAGAATGATCCTGTAAATACCTTACCATTATATCTATTCTTTGTTTATCTCTATTGCTTGCGAAAAAATCGACATCACTATATTTCATCACAGTTTTGTGTATTTTTCGATTTTAAATAGTATAAGCTTTTTTTTTGCTGAAAAAATAATACTTAAGACCAAGGGTGGCAAGTTTCTGCCGAGGTGGTTAAAACCACTGGTAGAAACCGGTTAAAACTGGCATGGCAGAAACCCTTTTCTGCCACATTTGAGGCAGAAACTGGCAGAAATTCGAAAATGACATAAAAATAAGTACTGAGATTGACATACAATGGATAATTCATATAAAAAACACTTAAATATTAAACAAAGTACAATTTATTTTCAAAATTATCACCATTCAAAATCAAGTATTACGTTGTTTGCACTCAGCAGTAATATATAACAATAGACAAGTTTTGATGCAGTTTCTGAACCCAAACAATTTCTCAATTTGCTATGCACGAACGAGAAATTTTAGAAGATTCTCTCAAGTCCAGCAGAAGTAGCAGGCATTGCCATCCACAAAAGATTAAAACAGTTACTGTTATAATAATTGGATTATTGCCATGCAAATTATGTCTTGAAAGGAAAAAAACTATTTGAAAATAGCTCTATTCAGTTATGTTAAGAGTTAAATGATAATAATTACTGAATTTCAGAGTTTAATATAATAAACTAAAATTTAGTATTTATATTTATTATTACATTACTTTATTCTTTATTTTATATAAATATTTCAGATACTGGTACTCTTTATATTTAATAAAGCAAAATAACATATATTTACAAACAATGAATTAAAAACTTTGTTACAGCTACATGGAGTTAAATTTTTCAGATTACTTAAACAAAATGTCATTAAGCAATTACTAGAAGTAATATAGAAGTTTTTTTTAGTTTCTGTCAGTTTCTACCAGTTATAACCAGTTTCTGCCACTGGCATGGCAAAAACCAGTTTCTGCCGACAAAAAGCCAACCCTGCTTAAAACGTACTTGCTGAAGGCATGTAAACATATAATGTTTTGGGACAAAAAGTAAATTTGATAGAAAACTCAGGCTTATAATTAAAATTCATGATTTTTTTTATTGGTTCATAAAGCAAACAGTATTATTCAAATTAATATTGCGTTTTTAAACCGTCCAGATCAGTAATCTTAATTTTTATCTTCTAAATGTATTATTTATTCTGTATTATGTCGTAGATTTAATCTCCGAAGGTATTTTTTATGTTCCTATAGTTATTTCCAAAGAAACTAAAGTTTGTATAAAAAAGAAGTTTAGCATCGACGAAATTGGAAAACAGTTCCATCCTGCTTATTTTACAGACATAAACTAGACATTTAAGGTAATAATGGTTATTTCCAAAAGAATATATCGTCTAAGATCATTCCTTAGATCGTATCTGAAAACAAGGATAACAATGGATAGACTAGAGCTTTAACAAAAGCCTTCCGTACACGAAGTATATTTTTATACAGAATGGCCCTGTAAATACCATACCATTATATATATATTCTTTGTTTAGCTCCATTGCTTTTGAAACAATCGATGTCACGATATTTCGACACAATTTTGAGTATTTTTCGATTATAAATAGCCTAATCTTTCTATCTTTAAAATAAGGATGGTACTTGAATCATATTTACTCTAGACATCTTAACAAAAAATTGAGGCAAAATGTGATTTTGAAAGAAAAAAAAGAATTTTTCAGTTAAAAATTGCGATTTATTTTTAATCGTTTCATCAAGCAAGCAATGTAGGACAGGGATTTTTCAGGATTTAAAAGATAATTTTTTTATGGATGTGGTAAATTAACTTTTTAAAGGACTAAATGTAAATTCATACATCGGTAATATTTAAAAAAAAATAGTATAACGGTTGCTGCTTTGAAACGAGTATTTATTGAGAAAACAAAGTATTTTATTCTTGAGTAGCAGAACAAACAAGTTTACCGCATTAAAAAAAAAACAGATTAAGTTTTTTCAATAGCAGATTTTTAATAAAGACATTCTTATTTTGTGGGCTAGAATTGCCGTGCAATAGAAAAATCAACGTAAGTTACAAAAATTAAAATTGCGATTTTTATGTGTTCGGCATTTGTCTATAATAAGCTGCATATTGTTTGTTTGTTTTTTGAGAAATTAACTTTGTTTTACTAGTTTTATGAAATTCCATTTTAGCTTTCATAATATTAACAATAGAAAGAATGATTATAAAGCCAATTTTCCCGAAATCTATCGTGAAGCACGTAGTCTATTTTTTTCAATTTGCACGACAGATATAAATTTGCTTAAATGCAAATTAAACGTAAAAATTATCGAAACACAAATATATTTTGGGATTGAGTGCAAAGAGAAACATTACATGACCTGGGCGGCTAATTTGATCATCAAAACAAGAAATACACAATAATTATAGTTAAGTTAGTAGTAATGTAGCACGATTTATTTATTAATTCCATCAATGCATTTCTTCAAATTCGCATTCTATGTCCATATTTTTAGTTTGAAGATCGGCTTAAAGAAAAAATAGTGCGTGAAGTCCCGCCGCGCGGAAGAAGTTAAACTTCGCAACCTGCGACGTTAATTGTAGAAGAATCAGCAGTCGTAGAAGGATCACTAGTTCTATTCAACGACTCTTTTTCCTGCTCCGCTCGCTTCCGTGCTCTATAATTACTCGAAGCGTATAAGTTCTTTGCTATAATCACGGTAATATTGTGCATTTTTCCCTCGTGGACCTGTTGAACCAGTGGAAGTACTTGTGGTTGCCACATCGTCTCGCCCTGGAAAATGTATTTATATCAATAATGTATGTGAATGCGTCATAATGTAATTTCAGAAGAGAAAACCTAACAATCAATTGATATTCACAAGAGACGTACCTTGACATAACCTTAAATCCGTCGCATTGTCCGTTAGATTGTTTTCACTCATTTTTTACAATTGTTATCCACTAAATTTGAAAATAAAAAATACTACCCTATTAAATTATATGTGTATCAAAACAAACTAAAAAAATATTTATAGAAAAACAATACTTTTATGACATTTTTATATTTTTATGCTAGTGAGAACCAAAACAATATGGAAATGAATGAGGGAAAACTAGATCCCACCACGTGATTTCCCGGCCAATAAAAATTTAGCGTTAAACGTTTAACGCAACCTTGTTGGAAGTCGCATAAGAAGTATAACTTCAAAATTTAACAGTTATAAACAGCACGCTTGTAGCTGCGTCTTTATAGCGTTAATTGCGCCAACTCTAATTGGATATACAATAGCCTACGTCACAGATCGTGTTATTCCTACTAAATTTAACTAGTAAACAGCATTTTCTGCGAACCTGATTTCTAGCAACAGGTAAAAGCATCAAACGAAGTGTCTTGTTTATAAGTCGCTACTCGCCAGGTTGGAATTGTATTAGTCTAGTTCCTTTGGAAATAATTTATATTGTTGTTTTACCGAAGTTTATGAATTTAGTAAACATATTTAAAACTCAGTTTATTAATTAAACTAGAAGGTAAATGTTGTTCCTAGTAAGTGGAAGTAGTTGTGCTTTTTTCATATTATACCCAATTGAAGATACGTAGCATCTGAAATTAACACGAGCATGCGCAGTTGCTTCAAATCTTAAGTACGGGAGCGTATGGAATTTAATGTAAGAGTTAGTGCAAGAAAAAAAAAATATTACTTAAATGAATAATGGTACAATTACTCAAATTACAACGTATCACAATTTTAATTTATCACATTTGAGTTTTCGAACTTATTTTTGCTTGAATTATTGAAAAAGTATCATGTATTAAAAAACCTAATTTGCTTAAGTCGCTTGAAAATTTAATTAAAAAGATATGCAAATGATTGTACAACGCAAACGGGATTGATCCTCTCAACTGTTTTGGTTTGATGTTCATATTTGCCTCACATAAAAGTAAGGCGAACTCCGAAGGCAAGAGGTACAACCGGTTCTATTATGTAACGAAATTTACTCGTGTATGAGCCTAAAAAAATGTTCCTCTCATGCTTTAGAATCGGTTTTCGTTTACATTCAGAACATGGAAGTGGCGTTTATGAAAAAAGTACATATTTACGTTTTGGCTTTAAGCTCGGTTAAGAGTTGAAAATAAAAATTTGACTAATTTCCACAAAATGAAAATTTGATTAATTGTCCATTCTATGCATCATTAGTGATAGGATAGTTCCTCCAGTTTTAGAATACTCCTTAAACAATCTTTTTGTAATAAGTTGTTCATAAATCTGCGAGTGTGAATGTAAAATATTGATATCTTGTTTCCTATTATTATGGTTTTGTACAATTTCAAAATTTTATACAAATATATTTCGTGAAGTTTATTTCCTCATCTGTTATGTAGTATATGAAGCGTAATTTTAAATACTTTCAGCTCTATATAAAATGCATAATATGGTGCTTAAATATTTGGTAATAATATTTTCAGATGAATCGGTTAAACCCTGATTTTAACCCTGTGACGCAAATGGGACACCTCTTTATATATTTTTATTCTGACTCTCAAATTACAAGCAAAAATGTTTTTGTTTTTTTTTTAATTAAAAAAAGCAGTGTAATAGTTAATAAAAAATATGTTAGATTATCGGAATTATATTTATATTAAAATTCCAAAAAAGCAATAAAAATGTAAAATCCAAAAAAAGTAGTTTGAAACAACAACAAAAATTTCAATTTCATTCAAAAATTTATCAGTAATTGATTTTGTAATTTTAAGAAATCTCAATGGTGTGTTAACTGTTTCTCAGAGATCTAAATAGGAGCAGATAAGTGTAAATGTTAAAAACTATGTTTGGAAGTGAGTTGTGTTTGATAAATTGTACCTTTAACAGAAAAATAGACAGCTGTGTTTCATGCAGTATTTCACAACCATAAATTATAAAAGTGCTAAATATTATATTTTTCACTTATTCTGACCTAAATTAATACAAATTAGTGAATAAGTAAGAAATATATCTTTAGTTAAAATTCTGCGTTAAAGGGTTAAATTCAGCGTCGAACATTTTAACTGCAGATTCCAGAGCTGTGGTAAAGAATAATCTTCAAACATGTTTTAACCACACAATTTATAATTCTTATGTTTTATTTGAAAACTAATACAGTCAAACTAAGAAATCAATAAGAAAACCTCTAGGCTTTTCTCAGCTAATTCTTGTTAAAAGTTTCATCAAAGCTCTTTTAATGCGCTCAAGTATTAGTATCGGTTTAAGTAGTACTTGAAAAATAAAGATTTTCCGGAACCAGAGTCTTTATAAGCCTTTGTAAAATTCATCGCAAGTTTCATACATATTAATAACTACTTTAAACTTAAAAGTTCGTTAATCTGACAGAACTGAAGTTTTCGTAGCTTGAAAATCTAAACTATTTGAATATTCCCCATTGTAATGAATTTTAAAGAAGATAGATTAATTCAATCAAACGCTTTTGATGTAAAAAAATATTATTTGTGTTTTTAGAATTAGGGTTAAAAATTAGATGATCATTTTGATTTGATAGTTCTAAGTACCATGTTAATGAGTAGTTCAGTTAAGTTAAACTACAAAAAAAATTTACCCTTTAAACAAGTACCTGAACTTGCCTAAATCGGGTGTGGGGATTTCAAAACTGAAATTAGTTTTGCTGCGAAAGGTACAGATTTTCTTAATCACATTTTTAGTCTATATTTAGTCTATTGTTTTTTTTTTATAACCGTCGTTGAACCGCCGACCCAATTTTAGGGTTTACGGCTATTAAGGTTCAATTCCGTAGCCTTGTAATTTTGACCTATCCAGAAGACAACGGAACTCCTGGTTCAGTACCCCCAGAGGTATTGATTTGTTATGGGAGCATGGAGGACTTTGCAACTCAACAGATTTAACTTGCATCAGTCCCCATTTTACAACACGGGGACTTTTCGGGACTCTTGGACATGAGCCCAGTGCCCTACCAACCAGGCTATCCCGGCCCTAGTCTATTATTTGTTGAAAATCTTCAAAAATGTTATATGTAACAGGAGATCACGTATACGCTGCAATAAAATTTTAGGGGAGTTATTAACACATCGGCTGTTGTCGGCTGTATTAAATAAAATGCTCACGTAAAGTGAATGTGAAATGATATCAAAATATGATATGACAACTTCGAAGTATATATGGGCTCTTATACTGGTACAATCAGGGATGATTTCGCGACACAGAGCTCGCATCATGGATGATAATCCTCAGCAGCAAACAATTCAATACATGGAGAGGCCAGCTAGATCACCGGGCTTGAATTCTATCCAGCGTGTTTGGGAGGCTTTAGGAAGACGTGCAACTGATCTCAATCCTCCTTCTCAGAACTTTGCCATGACTGCCTTGAAATAACAATGTCTCGCACTTCCAACAAAACTGGTCAACCGCCTGATTGTAAGCATCATAAATCACTATATGTCCTGCATTGCTGCTAGAGGTGATCATACTCCATACTGAAGGTACCCAATTGACTATTTCAAACTGACACATCTGATATACTTGTTAATGTGAAAGACTGAATTTGGTTGTTGTTGATTTCCACCGGTGAATCTTGACAATCACGTAGTCGTTTTAGTAAACGTCCGAAATATATACCAGTTCTAGCTGAGTGCCATTGCCCGGTATACATTTACCCGGTATGTCCTACATCAATGTTTTTTTAATGTTCAGTGCCACTGCCCGGTATACATTTGTCCGGTATGCCTTACATCAATGTTTCTTTAAAGCCAAGTGCCACTGCTAGTATGCTCTTAACCGGTACTCCGAACACTGATGTTTCTCCTAATATATCCTCAGCAGATATTAAAATATGGAATAAATATAACAGTATCGACAAATAAATTAATTTAAAATCGGATAGAACAAATATTTAGGACTAAAACGACCATTCAATTGTTGACATTCACCGGTGAAAGTCGACATTCTTTTGATTTCGGTCATTCATAGTAACTTACTCATTTCAGACTAATTTCTGTAAGCTCATATATGTCTGATTAATACTTTTTTTTATGTTATTTTGCACATTACTACATGCAAAATAATATTTGTGCCGGTTTCATTAAATTAAATACCTAACTTTTGAAGTAATAGACATTTATGTGATTTTTTCCCTTAATTTATGATAACCAGAGCATGAAGACTTCAAACTAAAAAAATGAAAAATGAAATGATACAGCCTTACGTAATGGGATGCGTGATAGTGTGTATGATAGGTTATTGTAAGTATCGTTGGTTATTGATTGTATGTGTAAGATCGAGTAGTACCAATATTTTAATTTTGGTAGCAGAGAAATTGTGTTTTTGATAAACAAGAGATTAGATATTGAATGTTCATCTTCACTAATTTAAGTTTAAACGTGTTCTTTTACTAAATTTTGAAAAATGGAGATTTTAATGAAGACTTTTAAACCTCTAAGATCAATTCTTCGCATGAGAAAATCCGATTATTAGATCATAATCTACTAAGGTGCTCTTTTTTTTTTAAATTTTGTTCTTAGCACCTTTACTTGTACTTTTCGCTGGTTACTTTAAAAAAAAAACTACTTTTTACATATAATTCGTAATTTTGCAAAAACTATTTTTATTTTCAAAATCAATACTTTTTAAAAAATTGCTTTAGCTTCAAAATCATATTTTTCAAAATTATGTAACTTGTAGTAGTTATTCGTCACTTTTAACGTCCCCATGTTTCAGAACATATTTTTTACGTGAAATTCAATTGAAATAATTTAGAAAAAACATCCCAAAACCTTTTTTTTAATTGATTTGTTTTTTAAAAAAAATTATTATTTCAAAAGAAAAATTTGAATAAAAATCTGCATAAAAAATTGCAGGTGTAAAGAAACTGCAAAACAGTTTCAAAAACTTTTCTGGATCAAAAATACGAAATTTTATTCTGCTTAGAAAATCAATAAAATTGATAGGCTTTGCTGTTTTCAAGTATCATATTCTACGAAGTACTTAAAATCCATTTGTACTCTTGAGTTTTTCTTTCAAGTTTGAATTGCCTCTATCTTGATATCATTTTATTAATCCTTTTTCTTTACTGTTCATCAATGTTAATTGTGCTCAATTTGATTTTTAAAGAGTTGCGCATTTTGTAAAAGACATGTCTGCAAATATTACTTAAATAGCTTAAAGGCATCGCGAGATACATATAGTTAATGAATGAAATTACTTCTCTTTCATTTCCACTTAATGTGCTGCACATTTTGTTCTCCTTAAGTTAAATTTTTTTTCAAATATAATTTGATTATATTTAAATTCTAGAGAATCATTTATTTCATTACCATTAACATATTTGCGAAATGCGATTACATAACATTATAATAATTGCATCGCCACTGAGTACATAGAAATAATTACAAATAGAAACGACAATCTTCCAGCGCATTTTGGGCCAGAAGATCATGCTCTTTGGCCAAAAGTCAAAAATTAAATTTTCAACTAAAATATGTGTAGGCAGTTTTAATATAGCCCAAATTAAGTATTCATAATCATTGGCTGACTCAGTGGAGTCTGATTTTCTCGCAATTAATGAAAAGAATTGGAGATTAAAGGTGAATCAGAAATCGTCATGGAGAAATCTTCAGAGGAAGGCATTGGCTCACATTGGGCTGTGTGGCCAACTATGATGACGATGATGAATCATGCCAAACATTGTAATTTACTTTTTGGACCGACGATAGTACAATTTAATGAAAAGTATGTTAAAAAAATTTATAATGTAACTTTAAAATTTTTATTTCAGAAATATATGTATGAATTTCACCTTACTGTTACATTTTTTTATCAGAGTAATTAGCCTGAAATTATAGTGCAATTTTTCAATTTGTTGGATTAGTTAATACGCTTGACAAACTTATAGTTTATATCTTATCATTTGACATTTTACAATGTTTGAATGACTTTCGAAACTTAGTTCCACAAAGCTCCACGAGGTAATTAGCTAAACTTTTTTTTGTTGTCTTCCTTAATGTTTCTTCTTTCGAAAAAAACTGCCCCATTTTGCCTGTATTGCAAAGGTGGACTAAATATACGGAAAAACAAAAATTATGTTTTTTTTTCATGTTTTCGCGTTATTTTGTAATGAATTCGCGTTATTTTGTCATATTACTTCGGAAATATAATTTGCTTTTCATTTTAATATAAAATTATGAAAATTATTATATTTTCATTGCTATATTTAATTATTTAAACGTACTATATTATTATTTTTATTTTTGCTCGTCATATTTCAGCCGCCATTTTGTTCTTTTGGGTATTTTTAGCGTATTTCAAAATTTCAACTATGAATTCAATTTACTTGCACATAAAAAACCCCAAATAAAAACCCCCAAATTTTGAAACAAATTTTATCGAAATACTTATTTTGGCCACTATACCTTGGATGCTGGCCCACTGTGCAGCGTGACTTCCATTTTCCACGTAAACCTGGAAGTATTTTTATGCTGTTCTCTAATTTGTGCTACCTGGTCTTCTATTTGTCTTGAGGTATACTATGCACTTGATGGCTCACAAGTCTGTATATACGAGTAAATAAAGAAATGAAGTAAATAGATCTCACTTCTTGTTTAAAATCCCAATATATTTGTCATGGCCTTATTAAATTCAAAAATCTGAGTACATCTAACACTGATAAAATTTTATTTAATGACTTGCAACTTTGAAAAAAAGTAATAACCAGCCAACTATAGTTATTGAGAATGAAAGAAAAATAACTATGTATTCATAGTTTTTCCCATAAATATTAATGATCTAAACTTTAAACATCCGCCATGTAAATATAACTTTAAAATTTTGATACCTTTCGAGTACATTGTTATTATAACTCGTTAAAACAATAAAACGGATAGAAATAATAATAGGTTCTTTTTCTGCAATCTTATTGAATGTCTGAGTTCTCGATATCAGATATCGTCGCCTCATTACCCCAGAAAATCCGAATGCGTCCAACGAAGGCAGACTTTTACTTGGCGATATGCAGCAGATGACTTGGCAGAAATCCTGGAGAAATTGTCACCTATCTTTGGCTAGAAATGATGATAAATGTGCCTGAAAACCGGAAAACATCTGCAAAATTTGAGAAAAAAAGGAAGAATAGAGTTTTCAGGCTCATTTGACGACAATGATTTAAATCAGTGAGTAAGAAACGAAAGTGCTGGAAAGTCATAAGTCATGGAGATGAAATAGAAAGGAAAAAAATACCTGCTATTTTAAATTTAAAAGAAAAATATGTTCACAAATATTTTTTTTTCTTCAGTTGCGTATGTTTTGACTTTTGTTGATGTGCTTGTATTAGCGCAATAAATATAAACATAGATGGAAGTTTTATAAATTTTTTATTCTAAAACTTTGAATTTTATAGAAATAAAAATGTAAGTTTAAATTTAGTCTTACGATAGTCTGATTCACGATTATGCTCAATATATCGGTTTGCCATAGAATTATTACCATTGGATGCATGATTATGCTTAAAACCTATCAACTGAGGATGAAATTATTATTATCTTGCACATGATTATATGCTAAAATTAGGCACTTATTATAAAATTATTATTTATTTGGCACACAATTATATACTTAAACTTCACAGGGAAACAAATTAGTTGTTGCATTTAAATAAATACTTGATCTTTCCTAAATCGGGTGGGGGAATTTTAATTTTGAACCTAGTTTTACTTCTAAAGTTAAAATGTTATTCTCAGTTTATATTCAGAATTTTATATTCAGTTTATTTTTTATCGAAAAGTACAAGTTTAAAATGCTGTATATAACAAGGGGTGGAGTACATGTTGCGCCAAACTTTTAGAAGAGTTAGGGAACATCATCAGGATTAAAAATCCATGGGAACATAAGTACGGAAATGTCGTCATACGCCTCTAAGAGCGTTTCCTTTCTATGAACTGTTTCTTCGTGTGCTTTTGAACAGTTCATACTAGAGAAGCGCAGCCAGTCACGTATGAGGAGCACACGAAGAAACAGTTCGTAAAAAGGAAACTCTCCTAGCGGCGTATGACGACGTTTCCGAGTATGGGTTAGTATGAAATTTCAATTCTTATAATGTCCTCTAACTCCCATAGAAGTTTATCGCAACCGCCTGTTATATATAACGTTTTTAAACTTGCAGATTTCAAATAAACAAAAAGACTGAAAATATCCTCTCTTTTTTTAAGAAGAACTTCAGCTTGGAAAGAAAAACCAATGCCAAATTTGAAATCAACTTTACGAAAGTATCAAAGATATGTTTAAAAAAATCTCATGCAACAGATAACAAAAATATACAATTTTTTCATATCCTTTTAAAGAATATATAATAAAGACATTTTGCATTTTACATGGCAAAATATGAAATTTGAGTGAAATTTGTGGAGCAGTTCCTACATGAAAATCCGATTATTAGAACGAAAGTTATTGAGAGTGATATCTTTTTTTTTGTTTACTGTACATTACTAGATTTGCGAACTCAAGAAAGAAAAATTATTTGAATGTGAAAAAGTATGAAATGTATGTGAAAAGTAAATTCATCACGAATTGAAATAAAGCACGCTTAAAAGAAGAATATATTCGGATATTTCTATTGCCATTTTATCGCTTAAGTTAGAGTAATGAAAATTTCGCATCAATGAATAAAGTTTCAAATGCATCGCTTTAAAATAAAATTCGGTTAGCTTTCGTCAAATAAAAGCCTTTGATACGTTTATTTTACTTTTCAAGAACTATAATATTTTTCTGTGTAAATAAAAATTCACCACTATTTTTTCCATTTGAAATTTATGAATGTATTTTTTGTACGAATTCTGATCCTTTATTCTTTATTGTGAATCATTAATATCGTTCAATTTGACGTTTGATCGAAAATAAACGGTTCGTAAAATGAATAAATAAATTCTGAATTAGTAGTTAGGAAGCTGTTGAAATGTGCATTGTTACTTGCATTGTTGTTTAACTCACAAACGTGTTACAATTTGAATCTCCTAGCTCATTGGAAACGGGTCAGAATATCGGTTGAAGAGTAGCTGTCGGGAAACGATTTTCATTACATATAAAACGTCAGTGAAAATTTTATAACTTTAGCCGATTTGAATTTCTATTGATAATGATTTCTAATTAGCGTTAGTTGATAAATTTTATTTGTGACGGCAGATAATAAATGAACTTCTCATTTTAGTCAAGCACAAACATGTAGTTATAATTTAAGACTTGTAGCTGGTCTAAAAGTGGTCGAAATTTTTATTGACGATAAATTCCATTTAAGGCGTAACTTCTTTTTGTAGCTGTGAGTAAAATCACTAAAACATGTATTTTTATAAAACATAGAATTTCAGTTGAAATTTGATCTCTTTGTTGCATTTAATCATTAAATGAATTTCGAAAATTAGCAAAAGCTTGATTAAAGATGATATTTATTTGTCGATAATATGGCGATAAATTATGTTAAAGCAATCAAAAAACAATTGTTGCTTATGATGTTACCCAAGAGCTTCAATTAAAGTTTTTTAGGGATTTATTTAGCTTATAAGTGATCTAAATATGATTGAAGATATTTGTTTGGTAATAATATCGTAATCAGTTTTGCTAGTGGTGATCTCAAAACGATTTAAGTTAGCGGCGTCATACAGCACAGAGATCCAATAAAACTTGAGTGTTCTAGTTTCTCACAAAGTGGTCAAAATTTTAATTCACTGTGAGCTCTTTTACTTGATAATATTACGACAAATTCGGTTTGTATTGGTCAGAGAGCGGTTGAATATTTCATTGTCATCCATTTGAGTGCTCAACCGCCGGTCAGCGAACCATTGTCAGGCCGCAAGCACTATTCACAGGTCCGCAAACTCTATTGCCTTAAATTTGTTATTTATTCAGTATTAAATAAAGACCTTTTTTTCTTTACCTATTAGAAAAAGTATAAAAAATGACTCCACGCTGAAAAAGTTTTGCAACATTTCTGTTTTGCATGGTAATGATGCGTTTCTTGGAAAAAGAAACTGTGGCGTAACTACCACTATGGTTATTTACCAGGTTATTTAACACTGTGGTTATTTACCAGGAGTACCTTTTCATAGATGAATGCTGACATTGTTGATATGACAACTCCCCACAAAACCATAAATCTGGTAATAAAACCAAAATACAGGGTATTTATAAACCATTTATGTGATAATTTTTCCGTTAATATATTAACGGTTTACCAAAGATTCCGGTCTCTAAAATTATAGTTCTTATTACCAAACATTTAGTAAAAAATAAAAAAACTGAGAAGTAAATTTAACCGAATAAATGGTTTTTATGCCATGATCTAAGGTATCATAATGAAATTACCAAATTTTGCCAAATTTAATAAAGTTCATCATTTATACGCTATATTTTATGGTTAATTTAACCAAAACCATTATCAAAGCACTTCGTTAAAAATTACCGAGCTTTTCGGTGTTCTCATTAAGCCGGAAATTTCATATAGACTTTATTTATATTGAAATAGGTTTCGGCCCGAAAAAAAATTTCATTGTAGAGAATATGTTAATGATTAGAAACAAATTAGTCAAAAAAAATTTAAGTGCCACAATTTTGTATAGGTAAAAACTATACCAATAGTCAAACACACAACACGGTAAAACAGTCAACACAGATAGACACAGGTCAGAGCTGTCTTAAAATATCCTCAGTCATTCGATCATGGGTTAGAGTAATTAATATCTTAATTTTAGTATAATAATCAAAATTTAAAAATGACTCCATTTCTTCATATTCTTTCCAATTCATGCAAATTGACTTTCTTTGCTCTTTCTTTGATCAGTAACATAATCAGTACTACTGATATACACAGCATTAATTTAACATAACATTGCAGCATTAAATGGGTATAACATTAAATTAATAGATCATTTCGAAAACTTGAGGAATTAGTTTAAGCTCAAAGACAACTATTATGTGTATCGATTGGGATGTTAATTGGATAATAAAATGGATACAATATCAACAAGCTTATCATGAAGATCAGAACGGAACTTAATTGAATTGCTATGCACATTCAGTTATTTTGACTGAATAATTCATATTTATTGAATCTTCTGAAGAACGAGTTTTGTTCAGATGCGTTTATGAAGTTTCAATTTTTATAAGTATACATTTCCAACGTATACATTTTAGGTAACCATTGAACAAAAATAAAACTTACTAGTATGTAATTATTATTAAATTACAATGCTTATAAGATTAGTTAATAAATAAAAAAAAACTAAATATACATTTTTCAAGTTGTTAAAATAGAAAAATTACATTATTTTTGCCCGACCTAAAACGTAATACATTGGGTGTATTATTTTCGAAAGATATGGATAAACTTTTTGGTGGCGATGGAAATTTGCTACGAAAGGTAATGAGACCTATATCTAAATGTTAAATTTAATTTTTCCTGTTATTGTGAAAAAATATTGAAAATATGGCATGTTTTTCTTTCTAAAGTGTCTGGAGTCCCTGTTGTGCAACAAATGTTTAAAAATGCCTTTTTTTCGGACGAATTATATTAGTTTCTTTTTTAATTTTTATCATTAAGTTAAATGAATTGTTTTCAATACTTTTCCACATATTCCTCGCCACACATCTGTCTTAAAAATTTCAGTTGATATGCTCGCCTGAACGCTACAAATGTAGCATGTTCCGAAACAAAAACAATTTAGGAGCTGCCTTGTATCTCGAGTAAGTCCTGTATCAGATTTGTACACAACATAAAAGTAACTAATTATACAAGTCAATAATAGAATTCGAACTACCTTGTAATTTGGCCGTAAGAAGAAGATTAACCTAGGAATAATTCAATTCGAAGTGCATTTGTATTATTTTGTATTGAAGATTATTATTTTTTTTTATTATTTTGTATTATTTTGTATTGATCATTTCCCGCTTACTAATTTACAATCCAGTGACCTTTAACAGCTCGTTCTCCTTTTCGGAGATTTTCTTCATGGTTGTCACTGTTTGGGACTATAATGAAGGCTTTTCTTTTTTTTTTAAATCTGTTTCCTGATCTGAAAAAAAATACAATAATATTTCTTTTTTTATTTAAGAAAATTCTAAGCAAAAGAACCGGTCATTAAAAGCAACTGGATTGGAAAATCGCTAATCCCAATATTTTTTCCAGCTTTTTTTTCTTTCTTCATTTTTGTTTTATTTTCTACGTAACTCCTATCCTTATTAATTGGAGCTGTACCATGGTTTTTACCTTCAACCATCTTTTTACAGCACACGGACAGTATATGCATTTCATTAAAATGCATCAAACAATTTTATGAATTTTAAGTGCTATTTATTTATTCTGTTTTGAATTAATATTATTAGAAAAATGAAAGTCTGCTTTAAAGATAAACTTTCTATGAATAGCTATTTATTCAAATATTGATATGTTCCATATAATTCAAGAATAAATTTCCATTTTAATACAATTTCCATTCTATAATTTATTTTTTAATACTCATATACCTCTCTGTTTACAGAAAAAAATTGAAATGCATTACAATACAGTAAACACCAAATTATAAAATTAACACCTTATAAAAATATTATCCAAGCTTAGGAAGCTTTTGTTTAAGAAAGACGTTAAAATAATCTAATAAAGATGCAATTAAAACAAAATTCAAAATTACGCTCACAGAAGTTAAAATTTAAAGTTGTTTTTAAAAATTATTTCCTACTTTCTTTATTAAACATTTGCCTTAGATTTTGTGGCAAAAAACTAGCAAATAATGTACCTCATTACACTAATTTAAATATACAATTTCTACGACGAAACTGTGAATTAATTAGATAAATGATGAAAATAGTTTTGTTTTGTTTCACAGACAAGGAAATAGAAATTTCCGCTCAAACCAAGCAAGTGCTTCTAGTATAATTTCAAATTTTTAAATTCTTTGTTCTTTATTTACACTTTCCATACTTATGGAAGATGCATATTTTGACATCTTTTTAACGTTTAACACCTTTTTGGAATATTATAGCTTTTCCTATTTCTAATTCACACATAAAAAGAAAAAAAGAATTTCTAATGTTTAATTTTAATGTTTGAACAAAAATAATGAAATTTTAGCAACTCAATAAATATTTGTAAAAATTTGAGTTAAAGGAATTAGAAAGGTGTACTTTTATGAAAGAATTTTTTTTTAATATTTCCATGTTTCATTTTTGATAAATTAAAATATTTACATAAATAAAATTCTTTCATAAACTCAAAGGATCGCTACTTTTTCGTACCATTTATTTGATTTTGGTCTAAAATTATACAAATGTTATTATAATTTAAATGGAATCTCTTCCAATGTCTTGAATTAATTTGTGGTTGAATAAAATAATTAACAATATTCTAATCTTACCTTGCGATCAACACATTTTCTATCAAATGTACGCTTATTATTTTCAATGAAAAAAATACCACATTTTATAAAATTTTCATACTTGTTCTAAAACGGTGTTAATATTTTAAAGATAAGTTACAAATATACAAGTGATTTCATATACTTTTCTCTTCTACGATATTTGTTACTAAATTTTAGAGCATTTTTAGCAAAAAGCTTAGGGTACGTTTTTAATATATCGGAGCAATTTTTTTTAACACTTTATGGCATCTTGTTTTACATTTTAGGATAATTTTTCCATTTGAAAAATTTTTTGTGTTTAATAATTTTTAATCTGAAAGTTTTCTAATATTTTTTGCATTTTATAAGCTAGGTTTTCCATATATGTTACTATGAAGAGACGAAATTGGTGGTTGTTGACTTCCACTGGTGAATGTTGACAATCACATAGACGCTTTGATAAATGTCTGAAATATATACTAGGTCTTCTTAGCGATTTCCTTCTCGCTCCCGTGAAAATGACGGGATGAGGTTTCGCCCTCTATTTCTCGCACGCGCCAATAAGAATAAAACTAATTCATTTCTTTTGCCCGGATAACATTTTATTTTTCATTTTACACACCAGATGGCAGTACCAGAATATTTTTAGGGTAATTGTAAATTGTTAGTTTATTCTAAACTAGATGTCAGCACTAATCAAATACGTAATACAAATACAAAAGCCAAAAAAATAGGCACTTTTATGACCATTTTCTTGAAAATTAGCCGATAGTCAAAGGGTTAAGTGCCACTGCCCGGCATGTCCTACGTCAATGTTTTCTAAGGTCAAGTGAAATTGTCGAGTATGCATTTAACCGATACTCCGAACACAGGACGTTTCTCTTAATCTATCCTCAGAAGATATTAAAATATCGAATAAATATAATAATATCAGCTAATGAATTAATATCATATAGGATATAACAAATATTTTGGACATTTATCGAAGCGATGTGATTGCTCACATTCATCGGTGAAAGTAGACATTCTCTTGTTTTAGGTCATTCACAGTAACATATGCACATTATTGAATGTTTGTTTTACTGTCCCATTTGACCTTTCAAACTATTCATCCAATTGTTGTGAATTTCGGCACAATGGCACATAGATTTTTGTCACACATTTTGACACTTAGTTTGATAGTCATTTCGACACATAGTTTGAAGCACGGAGATGAATTTTCTACCACACTGTAAAAAAATCCAGATCAAATTACGGTAAAATGTACCGGCATTCATCAGGATGCTGGTACTTTTTACGTAAGATCCATTTTTTCGGAACATGAACAACAAAAAATCTGATATACTGTAATTTTACTGTAATATACCGTAATTTAAAAAAAACGACGATATATGTATCTTCTGAGAGCTTAGAGCTCTATTTAGTCAACAAATAATTTCTCTGAAATTTAATAACATGTTTTTAATTTATATTTCAATAGCTTTTAGAAAAACATCTGCCGTCTATGGTTACGCTTTTTAAATGTCCTTTTGTAAATATTTATTTATTTCAAATGGCAGAGGTGAATTGACATGTTAAAAAGCAAAGACGCAGGATCAAAACAAGAAAGTAAAAAGTCATTTCCTCAGGAGCGCTCTTGCTTCCCAATATCGCTCGGCAGACGACGACCCCCGGGGGGGGCTGCAGCACAGGATGTGGCTGCCATCCAAAACAGCTTGGCTCTTGCACAGAGAACAATAGGGATCAGGTGCCAGCCCTAAACGAAACAGGTGCGAGGCTAGGCAATCATGCCCGGTATATAGTCGAAACTGAGCCACCGCTTCGCAGCGCGGCCAGTCTGGAATGGTGTTCTGTCGAAGATCTCACTTTGGGTTTTTCCCTTTCTGATAATTGGTGATGGAAATCCCCATTGATTTTTGATCTAACAATCCTTTTCAAAGTTGAAAAGAGGACTGGGCTACTAAGAGCCTGGAGAATTCTTGTGCCTCTCTTTGCCAAAACATCAAGCCCTCTCATTTCCTGCAATATCACAGTGCCCGGAAATCCATTGTAGTTTTACCAAATTGTGGGAGTTTACGTATCGCATCCTGACACTTTGTAAATATAGTCAATGGAAATTACGGTGGTTGAACCTCTAATCCCTTTGTTCCGTTGAATTAAAAATTAAGTCACGGGGAAGCATACACTGTTAGAATATTCATCCTAAAATTACGGTAAAATAACCGGCAGCAGTCTGCCCATCCACTTAATCAAAAAATTTACGGTTAGGGAACATTTTTTGCCTTTACGATTTTAAAGCCGTCAACAACTAGTATGGTTAAAAAAACCATGAATACAAAACTATGTGGTTGTGTAACCGTTTACAGCTAGTATGGCTTCAAAACCGTAAAAATGAAATTTTATTTGACATTTGAGTTAGGGTATGTTAGACTTTCCGTTCGATAATGGACATTGGAATTAAGTTGAGATTGTTTTCTCAAATGAATCCTGGTGGAACGTGGGCTAATTAGTTTTTCTGGTGGTGGCAACTATCGTCCAAGATGGGAAATACTGGAATTTTTTTATGTTAAGCGATTATGCGGTACTACTATCAATCATTGAATGAGAGTTTCGTAGTGTAACAGGGAGTGCATGACTCTGAAAATTCTTCCCGTGTTGATGGAATAAAAGAAATACTGCAGCGAAAACGCTGCGATTCGAACTCCCATTTATCCGGTTATGAGACTGACATATTAGCTCTTATGTCGATAATATATACTCAGTTGCAAGAAATTAAGTGACTTCATAAGGAGGGCTTAGTTTGCGCGGTTAAAATTCTGGTTGTTTAACCGTAAAAACAATCAATAGAAGATTTTTCTCCTGATTAACAGTGTGAAAACCATCTTTTTTTATGGTAAGTCCATTATTTAGATTTAATTTGTCAAAATAACAATTAAATAAATTGTTATTTAACTATTTTTTACCAGGAATTTTTAATCATGATATAAATAATGATAAAAATGTTGGAATTCTCTATTAAACGTTTCTTCCACCAGGAAAAAAAGGTATGGTCAAAACCACCAGAACTTGTAAAATTTAATGTATTTTTGGCTCATTAAGAACATATAAAAGCGCAATGATTTTCAACGAAGCGCTTTGGTAATGACTTTTGATGAAATAAACACAAAATATGATTTTATTAACACGATGTTTGGTAGCAAATGTAAAATTTGGTAATTTTGTTATGAAACTTTAGAGCATGGCTCGTTAATACCAGCCTTTGCTCTTTTCCGTCTTGATACATCTGGGCTTTCAGCCTTGTGCCACTTGTAATCGCTTAATGCTCTGTGGATTGGTCACAGTTCGTATACAGTGAAAACAATTATGATCAAAACTATTAAAATATGGCAAAATTTACCGTGTTTCAGGTTTTATTAGAACACCAATCATTAATTTTTCCAAAAATAACTTTTGGAAAAATTAACATTAAAATATAGTTTTATTGCAATGCTGGTTGGTAGTAAATATAGCAAAATTTGTTAATTAGAGCACAATACCTTAATTCATGGCATAGAAACCATTTGTTCGGATAAATTTGCTTTTCGATTTTGTATTTATTACTAAATGTGTGATAATGAAAACTATAATTTTGAAAACCAGAATTTCCTGTAAACCATTACCATATAAACTAAAAAATCACCAAATAAATGGTTTAAATACCCCAATTATTTTCGTTTTATTAACCAGAATTATTATAATTATTATTTTTATAAGAAATGTCATAGCCATTCAAGTACGGTAATTTCAGCAGATTTTTTTTTCTCTGTGCATACGTAAGAGTTTCTTTCGTTTTCATTCTTAAAATAAGTAATTGAACATTACATATTATAATTTAAAATATTTTTTAAATTGTCACAAAAATATTTAAATATAAGCCCTCTTGTCCCATAATTCAACGCCCCACATAAAAAATAAGGAAGTCATTTTTTATTTTATTTTGGGCGATAAGTAAACATTTTAACAGAGCGTTTTGAAGAGGTCCAATAAAAAATTTCAAAGAATATATTATTTTGTAACAATTATTTGAAACTCATAGATTTTTTCTGCATATTTCCTTTAAATTACTCTTTTAACCTAATCTCTAAGCTAAGGATCTATTCTCACACCTATTACGACCTATATAAACATTTCAGTTTCTCTCTCTAAATCTCCTGAGGAAGAAGAAAAAAAGCAAATTGCAACAAAAATGTTTTCAGGATAAGGCCCATTTTTTCCTCCCATATTTCGTCCTAACTTCAGAGAGATAATTAAGATGAGTATTAGGAGAAAAGAAAAAGAGCAGTTCATTTACATATCNAGACGTCAGGGATTGTTCTATGAGGATTATGGGTCCTAATGTGCCCAGTGAAAACATTGTTCCTGGGCGAGAAACCATGAAAACCTGGGCGAGCCCATTGTTATAGATGGAGGGTGGTCGTAATGTAATGGCTCTTCGGTGAATGTTACTATGAAGAGACGAAATTGGTGGTTGCTGACTTCCACCGGTGAATCTTGACAATCACATAGTCGCTTTGGTAAATGTCCGAAATATATACTAGGTCCTCTTAAGTGCCACTGCCCGGTATGCCCTACATCAATGTTTTTTTAAGATTAAGTGAAACTGCCGAGTATGCATTTAACCGATACTCCGAACAGGGGATGTTTCTCTTAATATATCCTCAGAAGATATTAAAATATCGAATAAATATAATAATATCAGCGAATAAATTAACATCATATAGGATATAACAAATATTTCGGACATTTATCGAAGCGATGTGATTGTTTACATTTATCGGTGAAAGTAGACATTCTCTTGATTTAGGTACACAGTAACATATACACATTATTGAATGTTTGTTTTACTGTCCCATTTGACTTTCAAACTATTCATCCAATTGTAGTGAATTTCGGTACACTGTTCATTTCGACGCATAGTTTGAAGCACGGAAATGAATTTTCTCCCACACTGTAAGAAAATTCCAGATCAAATTACGGTGAAAAGAACCGGCATTCAACAGGATGCTGGTACTTTTTACGTAAAATGCATTTTTTTCGGAACAACGAAACAACATGAACAACAAAAAATCTGATATACTGTAATTTTACTGTAATATACCGTAATTTAAAAAAAGACGATATATGTATCTTCTGAGAGCTTACAGCTCTATTTAGTCAACAAATAATTTCTCTGAAAGTTAATAGCATGTTTTTAATTTTTACTTTAATAGCTTTTCGAAACCATCTGCTGTCTATGATTAAGCTTTTTAAACGTCCTTTAATAAATATAGTCAGTGGAAATTACGGTGGTTAAACCTCTAATCCCTTTGTCCTGTTGAATTAAAAAATAAGTCTCAGGGAAGCATACACTGTTAGAATATTCATCCTAAAATTACGGTAAAATAACCGGCAGCAGTCTGCCCATCCAATTAATCAAAAAATTTACGGTTACGGAACATTTTTTTGCTTTTACGATTTTAAAGCCGTTAACAACTGGTATGGTTAAAAAACTATGAATACAAAACTATATGGTTATGTAATCGTTTACAGCTAGTATGGCTTCAAAACCGTAAAAATGAAATTTTACTTGTCATTTGAGTTAGGGTATGTTATACTTTTCGTTCGATAATGAACATTGGAATTAAGTTGAGTTTTGTTTTCTCAAATGAATCCTGGTGGAGCATGGGTTAATTAGTTTATCTGGTGGTGGCAACTATCATCCAAGATGGGAAATACTGGAATTTTTTTATGTTAAGCGATTCTGCGGTATTATTGCAGCGTGAACCCTGTGATTCGAATTCCCATTTATCGGGTTATGAGACTGACATGTTAGCCCTTATGTCGATAATATATAGTCAGTTGCAAGAAATTAAGTGACTTCATAAGGAGGGCTTAGTTTGCGCGGTTAAAATTCTGGTTGTTTAACCGTAAAAACGATCAATAAAAGATTTTTCTCGAGATTAACAGTGTGAAAACCATCTTTTTTTTATGGTAAGTCCATTATTTAGATTTAATTTGTCAAAATAACAAATAAATAAATTGTTATTTAACTATTTTTTACCAGGAATTCTTAATAATGATATAAATAATGATAAAAATGTTGGAATTCTCTATTAAACGCCACTTCCACCAAGAAAAAAAGTTATGGTCAGAACCACCAGAACTTGTAAAATTTAATGTATTTTTGGCTCATTAAGAACATGAAAAAGCACAATGATTTTCAACGAAGCGCTTTGGTAATTCTCTTTTCCGTCTTGATACATATAGTCTTTCAGCCTTGTGCCACTCGTAATCTTTTAATGCTCCGTGGTTTGATCACAGTTCATACACAGTGAAAACAATTATGATTAAAACTATCAAAATATGTTAAAATTTACCGTGTTTCAGGTTTTATGGGAACACCAAAAAGCAAGGTAACTTTAATCGCAACGCTTTGGTAATAACTTTAGGAAAAATTAACATTAAAATATAGTTTTATTGCAATGCTGGTTGATAGTAAATATAGTAAAATTTTTTAATTAGAGCGCAATACCTTAATTCATGGCATGGAAACCATTTGTTCGGATAAATTTGTTTTTCGATTTTGTCTTTATTGCTATGTGGTAATGTGTGTGGTAATGAAAATTATAATTTTGAAAACCAGAATTTCCTGTAAACCATTACCATATAAACTTAAAAATCACCAAATAAATGGTTTAAATACCCCAAATATTTTCGTTTTATTAACCAGAATTATTATTATTATCATTTTTATAAAAAATGTTATAGCCATTTAAGTACGGTAATTTCAGCAGATTTTTTTTCTCTGTGCATACGTAAGAGTTTCTTTCGTTTTCATTCTTAAAATAAGTAATTGAACATTACATATTATAATTTAAAATATTTTTTAAATTGTCACAAAAATATTTTAAATATAAGCCCTCTTGTCCCATAATTCAACGCCCCACATAAAAAATAAGGAAGTCATTTTTTATTTTATTTTGAGCGATAAGTAAACATTTTAACAGAGCATTTTGAAGAGGTCCAATAAAAAATGGCATGAATAGATTATTTTGTAACAATTATTTGAAACTTACAGATTTTTTCTGCATAGTTCCTTTAAATTACACTTTTAACCTAATCTCTAAGCTAAGGATCTATTCTCACACCTATTACGACCTATATAAACATTTCAGTTTCTCTCTCTAAATCTCCTGAGGAAGAAAAAAAAAAGCAAATTGCAACAAAAATGTTTTCAGGATAAGGCCCATTTTTTTCCTCCCATATTTCGTCCTAACTTCAGAGAGATAATTAAGATGAGTATTAGGAGAAAAGAAAAAGAGCAGTTCATTTACATATCTACGTATCGATATGTTGTTACCAGAAAAAAAAGGGAATGCAAGTTCGTAATGTTTTATGACCATAGTTGATGATCATTTACCTTTTCTGGATATCCGCCAACAGTAGAATAAAGAAGATGTATCAAATGGTTTTTTTCCCATCACCAGTTTGGGGCAGATATTAGGCAAAAGTTACTAGAAAAAACACTAAACTATAAAATACGTATTTTACTAGAAACAATTTTTTATTTGATTACTTGTCAGAGTTTTTTTTAATTTTGCTTTTAAATTCTTCCAGAACTTTTTAATCCGAGCAGAAGGAATGGAGAGTTCCAGCAAAATAGGATTATAGCGTTTAAAGAAGTAAACAAGAGCATTTCAATGATTTTTACAAGTGTTCTGGTGCAAGAAAAATGACTTTTCTTTAATGTACTTCGCAGTATTTTTACTTTGAAATATTTCTGACATAAATAAATGTTATATAGTTCGTATTATGCGGTAAAAAGGATGTTACTTCGTTTAAGGCAATACAGTAAGGAAAGAAAACCTCCATGTAGCGACCATCTCAATTTACGACCACTTTTGGGAGGAACGGGATTTTTTTCCATTGACTTAGTGTTGAAGAAAACCTTTAAGAGAGACCACTAAAAACCTCTCCCAGCTATCTGGCGAACATTTGCACCAAATGCGGAAAATGTTTAATAAGGAAACACAAAAAAATATCAAATCAAAAAAATTAACAAAATTAATAGGTAGATTAAAATGGTTAAAAATATTTGTATCAGGCTCTGATTTAGAGAGCTATTTTTTCGACGATACAGTCTCATGTCGCAATCAAAATGCACTAATGACGATAATTTACTTTTAGAGTTGAAAGTTATTTTAGATAAAACAAGCATTTTAAACAAACAAACCTCTTCTCATCTTTTAAAGCTAACTAATTTTTGTGATATAAAGTTAAATTCAAATTTAAGCAGAAAACATAATTGTTAATTTATTTAAAATGGCTTTATCATTCATAATTGGTAAATTAGTTTTTACACATAATTATATCAGTTGGGATCATTTTTATATCTTTTCATAACGCCAGTAGAAGTGGAATTTCCGCACCAGGAAAATGACACTGACTAAAATTAAAATCGTTCTCAAAAAATCATCTACCTCCGATAACAATTTTGGAGATAACCTCTAACAATTTGGAACAATGGAGATTACCTCTAAGAATGACCAATCTCCATAAGCGATCATTTGACTGTGGAGTAGAGACTGTGGTCACTCCCGCGTGGTCATAATTTTGTATTATTAAAATTATCCTTGATACTGCTGACGAAAACGTTTACATTTAAAACAAAATTTTTACTTGGCTTTTTGTGAACAAAAGTACATTATATTAAAAAATGCATTTTTGGGGCTGCTTAAATACTACGTAAGCATGTTTTTACAAGCAAAAAAATGACAAACTGCATAAACAATCATTTACGTTACTTTTTTAAAAAAATCTTTATTCCTTTCACTAAATTTAATAAATTTTGAAATTGAAGAGAGAATAATTATTAATAATTTTTGCCATTTGAGTCTTTGAAGCTGAAAATAATTAAGTGTCAAAAGTGAGCATGGCTGCTCATTGGGTCAATGATTTCCATTAATTTTTTAAAAATAATTAAGGAGATAAATTTAATTAAAATCAAACTCATTTTAGTGAAAATTAAAGTTGGAACATTAGTTCTTAAAATTTTATATCATTAAAATTATTCTTGATACTGAGCGAATATGTTTAAATTTAAAACAAAACTTTTAGTTGGTTTTTCGTGAACAAAAGCACATCATATTCAAAAATTTAAAAAATACACTTGCGGAACTGTTTAAATACAACGTAAGCCTTTTTTTTTGCAAGCAAAAAACAAAATGACAAGCTGCAAAAACAATCACGTAATTTTTTAAAAATTCCTTTTTTCCTGAATTGAATTGAATACACCATCGAATTTAATAAATTTTGAAATTGAGGAGAAAATAATTATTAATAATTTTTGCAATTTCAGACTTTGACGCTGAAAATAATTAAGTGTCGAAATTGAGCATGGTTTGCACCCTGTTGCCCTTACCCCTATGAAAAACTTTAAACAAATAACTCCCATTCCCTTAAAGGGATGCGTTTTATTAGTACGGTGGGTTACAAATGATTTAAAATAACATATTGCGTCATTTTACTTTATTTTCAGCATTAAACCTTTAAAGATTATTTAGTTTCACAGTTACAATGTGACAAAAAATAAAAATAAATAAATAAGAAAAGATTAACTCTGAGTAGATCTATTTAGGAATTGTTCGGAGGCCTCAAACACATATCAATACCAATCATAAAAATTGAAATATTTACTTTAAATTTTGACCATCGGTATTCGACTTAGGAGCAAGAAAATGGCTTTTATTAGCTTTTTTTCAGAAATATGGGAGCGTGATCTGAAATAAATAGTAAACTGAACTGAACGATACCCTGCTATTTAAAGAGTAAAAGAATTGCACCTCTTACTTTTTCGTTTAAATGGGCAATACTATTTGAATCCATTGTGTTGGTAAAAGCAGACTCAGCAAAATAACTTTTTATGGAGTTGTTTACAAAAAGTAGTCACGTTTTTCTTGAATTTATACATCGGCAGATTAAAGGATAGAGTGCCATTTAAGAAAGTATAAGATCAATGCACTAATCATTTAACCAATTCAATACAATGCATACTATTATAAAATATTGAGTTCGAAATAAATTTTTGTTTTGTTTATTCCTAAATTTTCAAACTGTTTTTTAAAAATATATTCCTCAATAATTCGAACTTTATGAGTTTATTTTAGTCAGAGGGCTTTTTTCTTCCCGACCCGACCCCGACTCAACTGTCGTAGGATTGGAGATGAAGAGGGAAAAAACTGCTTTTAATCCTTTTTATTTAATTTTAACATATATGTTAAATGTCATGAATCTAAATTTCTTGTTGTCGCCATGTAAAGATAGTTCGACAGTTTGGCAAGCGTTTCTTATTGTTTTGCGTTTTTCGATGAGGATGCTTTATGGCAGTATTTTCCAAACTTATGACTTTTTGGTACCCTTTTTAAATTTTTCGTAATGCTCTGTACCACTTATTAAAAAATTAATGTACTTTTTCTATAAAAAACCGCATTCGGCTGACCACCTGACAGGAACATCTGCCTCTGCACCCCAGAGCCCAAGGTCAAGAAAACTTAGATGGGCCCAGTAGGCCTTGGCCCTCTAGTGCTGTCGCGCATCTGAGTTTAGTTTTAGTTTCTATAAAAAAAATAGCAAAAAAGTTAAAAATCGCAACTGACTGTTGACACCAGCAACTATTAACTCTTAACTCTGCAAAAAATAGCCAATAGAAAAATACGTAATCGTAAATTTTCATGGCTAGCTTTGATTTTAAATAAAAAAATTTGAAATTTTCGTTTGTTGCAAGATATTTTGGATAAGAAAGCGTACCTCTGCTAAACTGTTCCCGTACACCTGGGGGTACGCGTACCACACTTTGGGAAACACTGCTCTATGATGAGCGTCCTATAATAAAAAATATGGATATCAACCAATAATATATCATTCTTTGTTAAGGACATTCTATGGTGAACTTCTTGTATTAAAACTGTTTGTTAAATTAACAGTCCACTCTTAAATCGTCGTAAACAATATAAGAAATGACGAATATTTACTCTATTAGGCAGTATTTTTCGAACACGTGAAATACAAACATATCATCCAATCACAATTTGATACATAAAAAGCGTGCAGGATTTTAGATTTTCTATTTTTTTTCTGAAAATATTATATCAATACAATTCTGCAATCAGCAAATTATGAAAGGTAGTTTAGTATTATACATTTGTAAGTTTTTCTGAAAAATGTCTTGGTTTTTGCGTAATGAACGATGGCAATTTTTTTAGTATTATCCAATTCGACTTTTATTGTTTTCATTTATAATAAAATTACATTTTTTTTAAAAAATCTGAAAATAGAAAAATGTGTATTTGCATTACTTAAAATCATACATCGCAAAATTTTATTACTTTACATTTTAGAGGATTACTTTACATTTTATTAAGCTCGAAAAATATCACGCTGTATTTCTCCTAACTTAATAAAGAGATACCTTTGTTTAATATCTATTTTAAAATGTATAGTTTTGATGAAAGACACTTTATTACCAAAAGCATTTATGTCATAAAAAAATAAAACGCAAATCAAATATTTAACCTAAATTCCATGATGGTAAAGAAAGAAGCCTCTTAACTGTAACCGTGAAGATAAAGTTTTAAATAAAAATATTATCGGCTATTTTAAATCTGTGAAATATAGTATATTAGCAATATAAGAGGTTCGTTAACTAAATGAATGTGTCTATCCAGTACTGAGAATAAATATATTCAAAACTACCAGAATATGGTAAAGTTTACCGTGTTTTTGGCTTTACAGGAACACCAAAATGAGTGGTAACTTTTACCGAAACGTTTTGGTAATGAACTTTCAACAGACAAGTTAAACATGTAACTCGAGAACTGAAAAACTACATTTTTATATTTTTGTGCAACGCTCTTTTGGTAAAATTACAGTTACATTATTATCTATAAAATATAAAAAATAGAATAAAAATAAAAGAAGGAAGAGTGACTAATCGCATTATTAGAACTGATTGAAGTGCCAATCTTTCAATGCTGCACTGAGTATAGGAATCGTTGGTACACTGATAAAAAAAAAAAGAATATGGTAAAATTTACCGTATTTTTTCCATTACCACTTCCCGGTATACATTTGCCCGGTATACCCTACACTGATGTTTTTTTAAAGTTCAGTGCCGCTACCTTGTACGCATTTGCCCGATATGCCCTACATCAAAGCTTTTTTAAGGTCAAGTGCCACTGCCTAGTAGGCATTTAACCGGTACTCCGAACACTGATGTTTCTCCTAATCTATCCTCAGCAGAACTGAAAATATCGAATAAATATAATTATATCAACGAATAAATTAATATCAAATCAGATATCACAAATATTTCGGACATTCACCAAAGCGACTATGTGATAGTCGACATTCACCGGGGAAAGTCGACAATCTCTTGATTTCGGTAAAATATACTTAAAAAGTTAATCAAGTTAAAAATTTTATGTGCTGTAATTTAACTTTTTTTGAATAACTTTTGTTTTTTTAAGTTGATAACCCTCACTAACAAATAAAAGTATATTCTTTGTTCCTCTTCAGGACGTAAGTCGATTAATTAGTTCACAGCTCCATGAAATGCGATTCGATTGAAATTTTTAACGTCTATAAAGAAAGGGGAGAGAAAAAAAAATGCCTTTTTAAGGGGCATCATCATCAAAGTCCAGTCCAGCTGCTGATTAAAAAAGAGAAAAAAGACGGCTAGAAAGCTACTTAACCGATTTGATGGCTCCATCACCGCAACGTTGATTGCTGTAACAACTACATCCAGAGCCACCTGGTGGGAGAAGTAATCTAAAACCTGAGCCTGTTTTTCTTTAATTGGCTGGTGTTTCGTTAATGAGCAAAAGGGCGATAAAACTGTTTTAATGAGAGTGTCTTACAAGTCTGGATACAGTATTAAACATTCTATGCCAGTTGGGGCCAATTTGGCGGGAACTTTATACCCGGAGATTGGAACTTCTTTTTTTTTTATTCCGAAGTAAAATCAAAAGGATAAATGGAGTTTGTTCCAGAATGGCTCTCTTCTTAAATGTTACCTTTTGTTTGATATTCAATAGAAAATTACTTCGAATTTTAAGCATGGCAAAGTAATTTGCATTTTAAAATGATTCCATATTGTCTCTAAGTTCTTGGGAGACAAGGCATTGTTTTGTGAATGTTACTTATTTTTCTTTTAAGGAAGTAAATAAAACTTGGATAGGGTTTAACGAACTAAAGATAAATGAACTGAGTCTCAATTAGCAGCAAATAAATATAATTAAAAATCTCTTAACTCAATTTCTTTTATTTTTTTTATTTTAATTCATGTAAAACAGTTAAAAGTACATAAATCAAACATTTACGATTTTTTTCAAACGATTAAGGAAAATATAAATTTGGGATTTGAAATTAAATACCATAAAATGTAATGTTAATGTATAAATTAAAATCTATAAATAAATTTTCCTACTTCTCTTTAAAACAATGAGTATGTGGTTATTAGTTAAGGCAAAAAGTGAGATAAATTTATAAAACCATTTAAAATTGCAATAACTTTCAATAAAATAAGAATTTCAAAGAAATTTGACGAAGTTTACATGCAAAACTGGCTAATTTAGTTAGTAAAATGTTAACTCTGTATTTTTCTTTCTACGAGCTGCAAAGCAGCCTGCGTGGTATTTTTTGCTGCAAATTAAACATAAATAATTCTAACAAGTTAAGCATAACTAATTATCGAATGGAGAAAGTTTTTGTTTAATCGTATTTTTTTTATCTTCTTTCTGTCGTACCAGCATATTTTCAAGTTTTTAAGTCTTGCAACTCTTGCGCAGATAAGTAAAATGTAACTTTCTGTTAAACATCCAGAACTATTATGATTTTTTAAAGTAGAGAGAAACTTTGAAAATAATTTAATTACAGCTAGTAAGACAAAGAAAAATAGAAAGCAGAGTAAAAATTTCTCCAATGCAATGGGAAATTTCTGAATTCCGCACATTTTCCGTACATTCTCTTTAACTATTCGGTTAAAATATTCGTTTCTACGGAAAATATATTCAATACATTATCAAAATGAAATACTGTTTACACTTCTAACATTGTAGGCGGCTTAATTAAATTTCGGGAGTTTGAATTCATATTTAATTCTGCTCAAACTGCAAAAGCTATAGAATTTTGAAGCTACATTTAATAAGGAAAGGCCTTATACAAACTTAGAAATGTCCTCATGAATGAAGTGCATTTTAGTTTATAAAAAAAAGTCAAAGCATAGTAAAATAAACCTTAAGTTCAATTACTTCAATCTCTCTTTTTTTTCTCACACCTCATAAAATGTTACTGTTTCTTACAGTTTATGCTTAATTTGATAAGCAAAAACTCTTTACGTAATTTTTGAAAAAAAAACTACATTGTTTATAAAAATATTATTTCCAAATGATAAGACTTTTTTTTCACAAAAAGTTCTACAAAATAAAAAAATAAGAAAAACGTATTAAAAAAACAAAAAATTAAAATAAACTTTGACTGCTGTTTTAACTTACTATTTATTAGGTCTACAATTTCTGGATAGGAATTCGTGCTTAGTTTGATAAGGAAAAATTCTTTACATAAGGTTTTTGTTAAAAAAAAAACTACATTGTCTGTAAAAATATCCTATCTAAATTATACAACTTTTGTTTCGCTAAAACTTCTGCAAAATAAAAACATATAGTATTAAAAAAAAAACATTTAAATCAACTTTCACTGCTATTCTAACTTATTATTTGATCTACAATTTCAAGATTACAATTTGTGCTTAACTTGGTAAGCAAAAATTCTTGTCATAATTTTTCTTTAAATATATTGTTTATGAAAATATCCTATCCAAATGATACGACTTTTCTATGTGAAAGAAATTTGTAAAATAAGGAAATATATAAGAAAAAAGAAACGCAAAAATTCAAATAAACTTACTATTTATTAGGTCTACAATTTCTAGATAGCGACTCAATTTCCCATTGTTTGCTTTGAATCACAATTAATGAAGGCGGGTGGTTAAAACACCAAAACCTGTTTGGCTGCCAAATGAAATAGGTAGGAATTGAGGATAATAATAGGTAGGATAATAACACAGTAAAAGTATTCCTTATCAAATTATGGGGAAAAACTTCAGTACTCAGGGTGCTTTCTACCATAAATTTCACTTTTACTGAAACATTTTACGAGATAAAAATTCTGATACACCGTAACTTTTTGCAGTAATATTTATTGTACAATATCTGAATCACTGTAATTAAATAAATATTACTTAAAATTGACGGTATGAAATTTCACGCTAAAATAAATTTTACAGTGAAATGGATTTTACGGATGATGTACTCCGGGTTCCAGTACTTTTAGCTGTAATTTCTTCTGGAAATTTTTTACACTGTAGAAACGTCTTTGAATTTCACTCAAACAGACTTTGATATTTTGTAGAGGTAACATTCTCGATTGAGATTCTTCAGATTTTGATGAAGTTTGTGATTTTCTTCGATTAATTTAAAATTTGTGCCCAAGCATGTTTTATATTAAATTCTAATCTTATATGTCATATGAAAAGTATTATTTTATATGAAAAGTTAAAAATCATACATAGTAAGAACGAAAATTTACAAGAAAATTTGCATAAAGGAAAGTTGAAGCATTTTAATAGAATGCTATTTTTTAATTAAACAAATGAAGGAAGTACATAAATATTGTATCTAAGTAAATTAATTAAATGAAAAATAGAATTTTAAATATACCGATTTGCTTATTTATGAAACAAATGCAGGAAATACAGCTCTGTTTATTTCTGAAATATTTCTGAAAATCAAATCAATAAATGATCATTATTAATTTTAAGACTTTATTTAATGTGATGAAAAAATACCACAAGGACTCATTACGAATTTTTTATTTAAATATAATTTTTCCTTAAACAAAACGTATAGTTTTTTGTTCTAAAAAATTTTCGATAACATTGTTTCTAGGTTAGTTTATTTAGTTTAATAAATTTTTAAAAGATAATGAAAAACTTAATCCTGTTTTAATGATAGAGGTTTTTTTCATAAATAACATAATTTCTTTTTTTTCTTCAAGGTAATTAGAACTAAAAAGGCTTAAAAATACTCTCAACGAAGGAAAAAGAAATGCATTTGAATTTATTTTGGAAACTTTTTAAATAATGTATTCAGTTTAAATAAGACAAAGCTAAAACAAATTCCACGTAGGATTTTGCACGCTGAACTCTTTTTCCTTGGAGCTTTAATTATCTTCCTATCATTATTAAAACAAAACATTATTGAGAAGAATAAATAGATTGACAAAATCTGTGTGTTTCAACAAAAAAAATGTTTCATCCTTACAGCTTAAATATCTAAACTTTCGATTAAAACAAATTCTCTTTAAAAATTTTCCCTGAAAAATCCCAGTCATATTAATTTTTGTTAAAAAAATTCTTTTCTATAAAATTAAATTTCTAAGCAAATATAAAAACATGAGTTAGCAATTTAAAAAAAAATATTATTACAAACTTTACGCTGTTGAAGGCTTGCAATCATTTTAAATCTAAACAATTTCTTACGAAAAATTTCCGATAATATTTATTAATTCCAATTTTAAAAAATAATTAGTTTGTTTAGCTTAGTAATCAATTTTCGTTTTTAATTTTTAAGAGAAAAAAGGGATAAAGTGGGAAAATATATTCAGAGAGAAAGAGGATTTTACAACCTCCATGTTTACCCTCAGATGTTTGGAATTCTCATTTTTATTCAGTTTAGCTATTTCACATTTCAGAATTTTTTTATTTCATTTTATTCATCGAAGTATGTTACATGGAACCTAATTACCAAACATTAAATTTTAAGGTTGTAAACATTTTTATAGCTCCTCACAAAAATTTAAGGCGTTTTTGAGGTTGTTTTGAAATGTTAAGTTTGATTTGAAGTTTATCTAAAATTGTCTTCATAATCCTTAAAAATCATATTTTTTAACACCTGTCGAATTGACTTCATAAGCATCTTTAAAGTTCGTATTTTTTACATCTGTAAAAAACCAATCTTCCAAGGTTTATAATCAGGGAGAAGTTGTCTTATTTGCACTTCAGGTTTATACAAATCAATCTCAGAGCAACCAGCTTAAAGAGGGTGTTATTGAGGTGTGTAGGTTATTTTCTCTGCACTTCAAGGAAATAAGTATAATTTGAGGACTGTACAGTTTCACCCGACTTAAAATACTGCTGAACTCTATATGAGGTTAAATTTATGAGGTGAGAATGAGGTTGAAATTGTGGATTATTGATGAGGTTATTTTTGGTGCAAAACATAACTTTATTTTCTATCTCGGGTGTATTTTTTTTACATCTGTCAACTTCAAAAACACCTTAGTTTTGTAAGGGCTTTTATAAAATTTTAGTAAGTTTATGAAAAATGGTAAAAAAGGAAAGCATTATTCATAAAAAGCTATCGAGTCACTAATAAAGAAGTTGCCAAGGAAAGAAAAAAATTATTTTGATTCTCCAACTAAATATTATTAAATGTGAATATTTATTTTCTCACTTTAATTTTTCTCATATTACTCTCAAAAAAGTTGGCTACTGCGCAAATCAGTTTACTTTCTAAGTAATCTGAGCATCCTACATGTATGTCGAGTTGCGGAGGCTTTCAATTCTTGAATGTGTTGAGTAGACCATGCTGAAAGTGTCCGTTACCGTCCAACTCAGAAGACAAGAATATTGCGGGACAAAACATCAGGAATACTTGCATACAAAAATATAATGCATGGTGAGGCAAAAAAAAACCTCGGACAAAATTATTGCACCCAAAAATTGAAGTTAATTTATTTCTTTTTATATTTGTGTTTATTTCTTTTGCTAACCACTTTATAAAATATCTTATAGTGTATATCTTAGTTTCCGCATTGTTTTTTTTTTTTTTTTTTTTTTTTTTTTTTTTTTTTTTTTTTTTTTTTTTTTTTTTNTTTTTTTTTTTTTTTTTTTTTGGATTTTTTACAATGTCAAGCAAAACATCTTATATTTAGAGTTGCTTAAGCAAGAAAAACGACAATGTGAAATCGTTCGTTTCCTGCTATACGCATCGTAGTACACAAAAGTTTTTTTTATGTTATATTATAACCGTCGTTGAACAGCTGACCGAATTTTATGAGTTTACGTCCACTAATGTTCAACTCCGTAGCCTCGTAACTTCGAACCCAATCCAGAAGACAAGAAAACTCCTGCATCGAGTATTGGGGAAAATTTGCATTCGTGGAGGACTTTCTTGGTGGAGATAACTCGCATTTGCGTAACATGGAGAGGAAAACCACGAGAACCTCCAACGGTTAGCCTGATGGCAAAGGGACTCTAACCCAAGATCCGTCTACCACTGAGGATATTTCACGTCAGCATCGTGGTTGGTGCAAGCCATATGCGGAATTCGTATCGACTGGGATTCGAATCCAATTCGCCTCATTGGAAGGCGAACGCTCTATCCCCTGAGCCATCGCGACTCTACGCAAAAGTTTGGATTCCTTACGACAATCGCTTCGCGGGAATACGATAAATTAAAGGTAGAAGACCCACTGTTGAAAATTTTAATGCGCGTTCACGTCCATACATCGCTGCAAAAAAACAGTCACTTTGAAACCAATTAAATGTATTTATTAGTAAAAGTCTAGACTGTCAAAAATTTCAGATCAAATTACGGTGAAAAATACCGGCACTCAGATTGCTAGTACTTTTTACCGTAAAATTAATTTTTACGGTAAAATTTTAAAAATACAAAAAATCTGATTGATCATAATTTTTACAGTATTGTTTGCTTTAAATCCACTAAATCCCTAAAATTAAATGAATATTATTCTATATAATATTTAAGGGTAAAAATTGATTTTACGGTAAAATGAGTTTTACGGTTGATGCATCCACGGTGCCAGTACTTCTCACGGTAATTTTATTTGAAATTTTTTACACTTTGCTTTTACTTTTTTTTACATTTTGCAGAACCGCTGAGTCACTAAAATTAAATTAATATTACTGTACATAACATTTTATGGGAAAAAATGGTTTTTACGGTAAAATGAATTTTACGGACGACCCATCCAGGGTGCCAGTACTTTTCACCTTAATTTGATTTGAAACTTTTTACTTTTATCATTATTTTTAATATTTGTTAATTTGTTTATTTTTAATGAAATCGTATTAAAAATTGTTTGTAAAGTTATATTTAAGAAAATGCTATAAAGCTAAAATCAACAACAACAAAAATTGTTGTAAAGTTATAAACAACAAAAGCAAAAATTGTTTACACAAAATTTGTTACAACAACTTAACAATAAAAATTGTTGTAAAGTTATGCTAAAAATTGTTTTTTTTTTCTCCTTCTTTTTTTACTGCACCATGTAATCAAGTATTTCCATTTATAACAATAAGCAATAGTCTCAAAAAATGATTCTACGATTTAAAATAGAAACTGAGTGTTAAGCTCGATTGTAAGAAGCAAAGATCAATTAGTAACTTTGACTAATATTACTTTCTAAAAATGGCTCATTTTCAAAGTGTCTCACTAAAATAAGCGCCTTATCATTATATCAGGGCTTAATTAAACTAGTACTCAAAACTAACAAGGAGCATAATTATTGCTCGCAAAAGTAATTTTACTAATTATTTTGCATGCATTAATTATCGAAAATCTCACAGCCATCACAAATTATCTTTTCAAAATGGTTGACGATAAAGAACTCGACTGAAAACAGAATTTTTCCTAAAGATTTAGCAGCAAAACTTAGACTAGTTATAAGTGATTAACATCTAATCAGATGGCTCAAATACTTTAGTCGTTTGACTGGAGTATCTTTCAAGAATTTTCTGCAATTTTAGGAGGCAATTTATTTTTACTGATCGCTTCGTGTTCGCGCTAAAACTAAGAAAAGAGGTAAATTTAGAAATGGTGTTTGCATAGAAATTAATAATTACCCTAATGTTAAAGTCTCTCTCAGTTTGATATTTAACTTTAGCTAAGCTTTTGTATTCTTCTTTTAAAATACTACTGTGGACTCGTAAGAAATATAATGCATTTTTCCGCTAATTATTCATCATAAAAAAATTTCAATGAAGCATAAAGAATAAAACTCTTACTTTTGACAATTCAGCAATCATTGAGCTCTATTTCGTTAATATTGAGATTCATTGCGTGACAAAGATCATGTGATTTGTGAAAAATCGCTTGAAACTCTCAAATATTACAATACGAAAATGTTTCTTAATCTCGAAACTTCATCGAAGTGCATTATGGAAAATCGTTTACTATGATGACGAAACTTACATAAAGTCTAGACTAGACGATCAAAAATAAGTGACGAAGTAAGCCGAAAGGCTGTATGGTGGTTAAGGAGTTGGCCTCGTCCCAGGAAGGTTACAGGTTTGAATCTCGCTTCGGACATGGTTGCAATTTACTTGTCTGTCCTATCTGTCCTTTTTGTGTTAGAACGACATTGACCTACCCGTGATCAACATTATACAGTGCTCACAATAAAGTGATAATTTTTTAAAAGTTTAACTCATTAGAAGCTGCGAAATTCTTTTATTTTATTTGATTATTTATTTTGAAGAAATAGAATAACGATATAATTCTTTAATTTTGGCGAAGTTCGTTCCTTCGAAGAAGTCACGATAGTTATTTCGTGTTTTAACGAAATGTTCACTCGGAGTATATACCAGGAAACGGTTTCGTCAAAAACGAAGAAAATTTCGCTAAATTTGAGTATCCATTTTTTACAGTGTATATATGTTACATTTCACAATTAGTACCTTTCACAATAAAATACGAAACCTAACTTGAGAATATTAAAACAAACGCTAGCGTTTGCAATGTGGGTATATTTCACAGTAAAATGAGATACTTTTTACCTTGAGAATATGAAAACAAATGAAAGCGATACCACGTTTGATACATTTCACAATAAAATAAGATATTTTTTATCTTTTATTAAAACAAAAGCTAATTTTTCCACTGTTGGAACATTTCCCAATAAAATAAGGTACTTTTTATCTAGAGAATATTGAAACAGACGCTATCTGCAGTTGGTACCTTTCACAATAAAATAAAATACTTGTTTATCTCGAGAACATTAAAACAAACGCTAGCGTTCTTAATTATCTCATTATAAATATTATTTTCCAGCTTAAATTTATTATCAATGAGAAGTATCATCTGGAAAATATTATCAAGATGAAAATTATGTCTCATTTTATAGTAGAAAAATACGTTTTATAACAAAAAGTATCAATTTATAGTGGAATATGAAGATCAGGAATAAAAAAGAAATAACACAGTATTTGTTTTTTAAAATTTTTTAAACCAGAAATTTCATGCAAAAAATTATGTAACAATGGCAAGTAAATATTTTTAAATTAAAATTACAAGTGTATATTAATGTACGGCACAGAAAAAAATGAGATGTGAGACCTATACACGTGATGTATTAATTTAGCGTACCTGTGCATGGTACTTAATTCTAAAAGGAAAAAGACGCTTCCTGCACTAGATCATCAAAATAATGATTAGGAGAGATATTGATACATATCGGTAAATAGTAAATAAATGCTATTTATCGTTATAAAGGCCTGGGTTCGACTCTAAGTGCTAAAAATCTTGGTGTCTGCTTGATTTGCATTTCTTCCTGTAGTGTTTTATTCGGATTTGTGATGTATCTTGCAATTTCAGAGCTGTATAGAAACTTGAAAAGTTTTACTTTGCAAATACGGAGAAGCTATCTTTCTCTATAAAATTTGCATCGAAAAATATTAACTTGATATATTATCATCTAGTGATTGATGATGAAGGGTGAAAAATCAATTCCTTTCCAATGAGATAGATTTCATGATGACCTTTGCTATTATCGTAAGAAAAATGCCTAAAAGGTGAAATGGAAAGATATACTTGATAATGTAGCAGCTTCATTTGTTATAAAAAGTGGAAAGGGGTGATATATTTCGAGCGCTCAAAAACAAGCAACCATTTTCAAGACTCACCACGCGTGAATGGGGAAAATAAAACATATTTGAAAAAGGAAAAGCAAAGCTGCGAAGCTGTTTAATAAAGGTGAAAACCAAACTGAAAATTGCGTTAGTCAAGAGTGGCAACTTTGAGCATGTTGCATTTTCAAGTGCTTCTTAGGGTTGATAAATGACTCATGTCAATTAGAGTATCGGTATTCATGTAAATGAAACAAGAATACGAAGCATCAAAATGACCTGATATGATCCTGCCGCATCAAACCATCATATTTTCGTGCATCCCATCCTCTTTCACTCTATCCTTACTATATATTCAGAGTACAGAATATTACAGAGTACAGATTTAGGTATCCTGCTTATACTAAAATAAAATAAAACTTTCAGCACGTTCTAAGGAAACTGATGGCATTAAATGAGAAAATCTTGCTCCGTATTACATTTAACTTTTTCTAATTTTCTTTAATCTTATTTTTCTTCTTTTAATCCAACTCAGTAGTTCTCACCTAGTCCCACTCAGTTTTCAAGCAAACTTACATTTAATGATTTTTTAATGAAATTAACCAGCATCAGGAGAGGAAAACCACGAAAATTTTCAAGAGACACCGGACTGCCCCAAAACAATGTTTCAACCACCCTTATAGATAACTTTTGTCAGTAATGAGGCTTTATGCAGATAAAATTGTATATTTATAATGCATAAAATTTTTCAGTAATTATTTTTAAAATACATATTTTTATTTAGATGAGCAATTTGGCAATTTATTCTTATAAATATGGTATGTAATCTATGCACTTTCTTTACTTGTATAACAGCAGCGAAGGAGCTTACGTTTATTTATTATAGACTGGGAGGCTCCAACCCTTATCTGTATGTCCCTTGTCCCCCGGTCTACTCATTAATCAACCCATATACCTGTTTCTCATTCGTTATTATTTTTTTTTTTTTTTTCAATATTTACAAAACTAAT